>NC_052504.1:2425207-2487759 GCF_014356525.2 Nilaparvata lugens
TCATATACAGTTCAATAATTATTTTCTTAGTCTATATTATGTAAATTCATCTATAGTTTTGCTGTATTGTAAGCTATTGTATATAAGTGTATAAGCCAGTATATATTGTAATCTACATAAATAAAGTACTCAATCAATCAATCTCTCTCTCTTCCTTTCTTTCTGGTAGAGAGTAGTGGGAAGGATATTTTGAATATATTTCCCGAAGAATGGACATTAATGTGCAATATTGTGTCTAGTTATTCCAATTTGCTCTACTCATATCATATACAAATCAATAATTATTTTCTTGGTCTATATTATGTAAATTCATCTATAATTTTGCTGTATTGTAAGCTATTGTATATAAGTGTATAAGCCAGTATATATTGTAATCTACATAAATAAAGTACTCAATCAATCAATCAGTCTCTCACTCCCTCTCTTTTCTCATTGTTGTTCACTCGTTTATTACCTCTTTGTCACACTCATTCAGCTATCGTATCATTATGAGTCTGTAACGTTCAATCACTCATATTTTGTCTAACGTGTCTCTCTCTTTCTCACACTCTTTCTCTCTCTGTGTCTGTCTCTCTCACTCTCCCTCACTCATATTGTTAGTTACTCGTTTACTACCTCTTTGTCACACTCATTCAGCTATTGTAACGTACTGAGTTTGCATCACTCATATTTTGTCTCATTAGTTATTACTCGCTAATCGAGTACCTCTTTGTCACCTGCACATCATTAATTCACTCTCTCACTCATTCACTCACAGCTAAATCTCACTCGTTTTCTACAACCTTGTCATCTGTAGTCATTCATTTATTCTCTCATCACTATTCCTCTCTCACTTGTCTACTCATGACTAGTGAGGTCCACGTTATAATAGCAGTATTTGATCAACATTGGTGTTACTATTCATGTCTATCTTTCAACAAAGGTGATAGCGCTACCTGGATAGCTCTGCAACGTTGCCAGATGGTTTTTAACTAGTAGTTCTGTAAACAGCAGACCTCGCGTTCATTAGGTTACATCGACCTGTTGTTATGTTCTCTCAAAAATTAATAAATAATTTATCAATTTAAAATGTCTAGAAAAAATCCTGAATAAACATAGAGCTTTCTGTCCTATCGTACCGTGACGTGTCGTCCCGGAATGTGAGTGTGAGCGCTGTTATCAGGTCTGGCTGCAACTGTCTACAACGTTGATGGAAAGATACATTTTCAAGATGTTCGATATTTTTGAACAGGTAGTATTATAGTGTACTAGGCAGCTGATTTATGATGAATAATATGATTGTATAGTCTGATTTTCACTCTAATATTGGCGTATGAAGGAGGCTCTTTTTCTTTTTATATTATCCTTGAATTGCGAAATTTTCAAAAACCTTGTATATACGTCGACGCGCAATTAAAAAGGAACATACCTGTCAAATCTCATGGAAATCTATTACCGCGTTTTGCCGTAAATGCGCAACATTTAAACATTGAGAGAAATGCCAAACCGTTGTATTGAATCTTAGACCTCACTTCGCTCGGTCGACAATGTAGAAATATGATCAATTGACAAAATATTCAATCTCAATTATAGACGTGTATTATTCAATCATGGAGAGAAATATATATTCTCTTTACAAATGATTTATAATTGATCATTCTAAACAAGAATTAACAGGTCATATTCCATCAGATTCACTAGTATCAGCTACCCTCTATAATTATGACAGTGGCAAGGCAGAGAATCGGTAACGCTGTTCTATCTTTCTCCACTACCATCATTTCATGGATTTTCATGATTGAGATCAAATATTTTGTAAATTAATACATCTACATTGTTGAAAAATGATCTAGCAACAGTGCTGTGCTAGAGGAGGATAGCTCTACCTGCTTTGTCGAATGATAGACAAGGATAGCAACACCAATCAAGTGCTGCCATTATAACATGGACCTCACTATATCTCTCGCTTTAAGGCCGATGCACACTGAATTGGAGCCTAGTTGGGACTACAATGGTGAATGAGCTGGCCTAACCGGCAAACAAACAATCAGAGACTGACTATAATCAAGCCGAGCATCGCGACGCCTCAATTAAACCTTGCCTCGTTCAATGCTCACGTATCTCCTCCCTCTCTTGTTCTCCTGTTCCTCTCACTCACTCTCTCTTTCTCTCTCTCACTCTCTCCTCGTTGAACACAAGAATAAAGGAGTCTGAATCACTCCCTCTTATCCTCTCACTCTCTCTCTCCCACACCCTCTCTCCTCCTCTCTTATCATCTTCTACACTCTTCCTCTCCTCCTCTTCATCAACTATTCTCTTCTTGTATTATCCCGGAAGGGATTTTCTCCAAAATGTGACACATTTGAGAGCTAGAAAACTAAGAGAGATATCAGAAAATGTAACGGATGAAACTTGTAGGCTAATTTGTAAGCTTTTTTTTGTATTCGACAAAAACTTTCCAAAGTCGCATATTGTTTGAGATATTTGTAAAATACTAGAATATGATACTCTCAAACCACCTCCAACCCCTTGGAATATGGGGTAGGAGTGAGGACGTTTGATATGTTCACCCCTTACTATCCTTAAAAGAGGTGCTTGATCAAAAATTGTGTTCAAACTTCTCCCTCTATACCATATTTTGTGCGTTTGTTGCCTGGACTAATGTATCAACTAGAAATTTGAATTTAATTGATTCATAAACAAATTTAAGGGCACGTACGTTTAATCACGATTATACTTTGATCGAGATTAGCGCTAACCGATGCATTTTGGTTGCACAAAACAGAAATTCCAAGCGATAACGCCGATTAAAGTAACCGGCGTAAAAAGACTTTAATTATGTTTAATTAATAGTAATTATAATAATAATAATAATAATAATAATAATAATAATTTATTAGTCAAGAAACAGGATGTCACAATTTGACATATAGGCCAGTCAATATAACAGTAAAACACTCAGTCAATACAAATACTGTCAATAAAAAACAATACAAAGTCACATTTACAATAAAAACATGTATGGTATATTAATCCTATTCATATAACAGTAATATTAATAAATTCTAAATATTGAAATCTTCTACATCCATTTTCATGTCGATAAACTCTTCAACTGAGTAAAAGGGGTTTTTCAAGAGAAATATTTCTAAAATCTTTTTGAACCTCCTGTGATTAAGTTGCCTCACCTCAATAGGAGGCCTATTCATCAATTTAATTGCAACATTCGAGGGACTTTGATCAGTTTTATGCAGTCTGCTTCGTGTTATATTGAGCGTCCGATTGGATCTTGTATTATAAGAATGAATTGCATTTCTCAACTCCATTTTCTCTGGATTTGCTTTCAGGAATAGTAAGCATTGCCATATATATAATGAATATAGAGTTAGAATTCGAAGACCTTTATAAATATCTCAACAATGTTCCCGATTCCGCGCCCTGGCGATGACTCTGACAGCCCTTTTCTGCATTATGAAAATGTCTTGTGCTTGTGAAGAACAGCCCCAGACTATAAGGCCATATGAAATGTGTGAATGAAAAATACCAAAATAAGCCTGACGTAGTCCATGTTGGTCCAGCTCCTCACATAATCGTTTAAGGGCAAACACACCGCTGCTCAACCTACTTTTCAGAACAGCAATGTGTTGTGCCCAACTTAGAGTAGGGTCAATAATTATTCCTAGGAATTTCTGCTTCTTACCAGTATCATTTGTTGCTGATCCCTTTTTGAGCCTAAAAGTGACTGTTGTGGTTTTGGCTTTGTTGAGGAACAGTTCGTTGGCATTCAACCAAGTTTGCACCGACTCCAGATTCCTCTCTGCCAGTGCAACAGCTTGAGCATCATTTTCATGCTTATTAAGAACTGTGGTATCATCGGCATACATGAAGATTTTTGTTGGGACATTTATGCTAAGATCATCAATCATGATCAGAAAAAGCACTGGACCCAATACAGACCCCTGAGGCACACCACACTCCACAGGCAAAACGCGAGAGTTGTCACCATTCACGGAGACGTACTGCACTCTGCCTCGCAAATAGGAAGAAAATAGCTCAAGAGCAGGTCCCTCAACATGAAGGTGTTTCAATTTCGTCAGGAGGATATCATGTGACACACAATCGAATGCACGACTGAGGTGTCCATTAACACCATTTTAACGGTGATTAGTTGACGCAAGTAAAAATTTGGTTGCACAAAGGTGCAACCTCGGAAAATTACGCCGGTTAAACTAATGGATGTAAAAGATTTTCAACAGGCCATTCACGGGGAATTGAATCCAACTAATGCTGATTAGGTACCTACTGATAGCTGTCATCCAATTAGTTTTTGGTGAAAAAAAACTACAGAACTCAAAGTATGAGCTGAATATATGAATGAATTTCATCTGTTGATAAAATAGAAAAGTGTATTTAGCTAATATTAGCATTCAAAATTAGATTCTGATTTTTGAGTTTATTTTTCGATCTGGTTCGTCTGCAGATAGCACTTGACACTGGCGACAGACAGAACATTTTTATTTTTAGGCGCTTGCCTACTATTAGTAAATTGGTCACCGACCGCTTCAATGACATAACCTCAATTTTGTGCCATTTGTTCAGAATAATAACATCTTTCGGTTAAATTAAGTATTTCCGGATTGTTACACCGTTAAAATCTTGGTTAGTTAAGCAGAAAACTTAATCCTGATTGAAAACTAATCGATCTTTGTGGAACAGAAATGAATCCGTAGAACTAACGCTGATATTTTAACTGACGTTATTGTCCAAATTTAACAGACGTACGTGCAACTGGCCCTAACAATCTATTAACTCATTTGTAAATGACTCATGCTAACCCCGGCAAACAGACTGTTTGTGTTTACTACAGTTATTTGATTGACTCATTCACAGCGTTACAGTGTCACAAATCCTACGTTAACATAGGGCTAAAAGTTTACTGATCAATCACTGATCAATCACTGATCAATCACTGATCAATCACTGATCAATCACTCTCACATTGACTACTTTGTTGAAATGCGGTACAGTTTTCCGCATGTCCGCCCATTTTCGGCGGACCAAACAGGGATTGCGGTTTTGAGCCGCACTTCAAAAGATAAGCTCAACTTATAAATAGAACGAGTTCCGCAATCCCATACGAGCACCGAAGCTATTGACATGGGCGGATAGTTCCTATAGATAAAGCTGGTTCAGTTTGTTTGGGTCCTATCAATTGCAGTATTGACTGCGTTGACTGCTTTATGATGTTCACGATAATATTGATCTTATAGTGAGGTCCACGTTATAATGGCAGTGGAGAAAGATGGGGGAACAGTGTTGCAGATTCTCTGGATTGCCACTGACTTCTATAGAGGATAGATAGCTGATACCTGTATATCTTATGTGATATTAACTGTCCATTCTTGTTTAAAATAATATATTTAATTTTATTTCTCAGAAAAATAATATTATTGACCGAAGCGAAGCTGAGCTCTTAGTTTCGACTCGATCGGCGTTTGTTTGTACCGCAGTTACAGTCGCAGCTTTTGTTCGATTTGGATGAAATTTGGTATACAAGCTCTTTGAAACAAGGCGCAGAAACGTATGTGTAACGACTTTTGGTAAGACCTCCGGCTTTTTTGTAATATTTAAAAAACCGCAGAATAGCCTCAAAAGTATCTTTGAAGATACAGCTACTCATGTTCCTACTTTTTCGTAAAACAATAGATGACATGGCTAGATCTTCACAATAATATACTGTACTTACTGGCCCTTCTCATTAGATTGAGAGTTGTATTCATGAGCGAGGTCTACTGTTCACAGAACTACTAGTCTATTGACCAAATGATAAATTTTCTCAATTGAGACTTAAATTTCGTTTATCGCTTATATCTCCAAATTGTTTAAAAACGACCTGGCAACGTTGTGGAGCTAGAAAATGGTAGCGCTATCTACTGTGTTGAATGATAGACAAGGATAGCAACACCAATGTCAATTAAATACTGCCATTATAACGTGGACCTCACTCTAGCAATATTGTTGAATTATTGCTGTATTAAGTTGAGATGAGTTGATATATCAATTTGTGAATTTCCAAAATCACTATGTTGGTGATGGAAGTGAGTGAGCGAGTTCATGTGTGTGGGACTGTGTCAAAATTATGACTCAGCTGTTGATCTTTTGTAATCATTCATTCAATCAGGTACTTAGTGCCGGTTGCAAAAAAGCCGGGTTTTTTCTCAATCCTTATTAATTCCAGTAGATCAATCTTTTTGAAGTGGTTTTCTCTGATTTGGTTCACGTGAAGTTAATGAGGATTAAAATTTAACCGGCTATTGTGCAATTGGGCCTTTGTGAGGGATATATCTGCATTCTTCTGTGGATTAATCTCAATTCACTGAATGTTATTATAATAATTTCTTCTTTCGTAATAAATTTTTTATGCTTTTGTACTCCAGAGCGAAGCTCGGTCTCCGATATTGTTGTTTAACCAGCTGAAATCATGTGTCAGCTCATGAATGTGAGATAGCTCCCAAATAGCTTCAGCTGATCTGTTATGAATCGAAGAATGGAAAAACTGTAGTAATATTGCATGCAAAGAATACTCCAGCTGACTAAATGATATATCACAACAATTTTTTTCCACTGCATGTTATTTGTTATATCCTGAAAAAGGGCAAAGGAGTTGATTAATTTTGTTGTACAACGTACTTGATCTGTGAAAAGGGTCGTACAATATGTGTTCAAAATTTGAAGCTTATTGGTGAATTCTTTCTCAAATTATTGTAGAGCATACACACAGATGGACAACGACTTTGGCATTGAGTCAAAAGTGAGAACTCGCTAACGCTCGTTCAAAAACCATAGATCCTGTTCATACAAGATGGAATAGTTCTATATAACTGAGTTATGGGTTGGGGATAATTTAAAAATAATTAGGCCTACCGTAGTACTATCCTATTATATTGAGCGATCAGTTTCTGTATATTTATATCTGGTTACTTTTATATCTGGTTATTTATGTTCAACGGATCTCGGAAACGGCAAATAATTCTTTGGATAACTCGCTGAACGAAATTAAAAGGATAATTCATCCTTGGAAAACAGATGATAATTTCGTCGTCTCTCGATAACAGAAGATGTGTGTGCCTGTTTGGGAGAGAGACAGAATTATTTCCAGCTGTGTAATCATAATCAATCAGCGAGAAATTTCATCTACTTAGACAATTCAATCGACTTGATCAACATTGATGGTTGTATGTTGGTACTGATTCATTCATTCAGTTGGCAACAAGAGAAGGAAGTGCGGGCCAAGCCAGGGTGAATCATTATGAGGTCATGTATGACCTGAACTGTTTTGTCTTCTTGTCTATGTCTACATGTCTATTTGTCTAATTAATAAACAACTTGTCAAATTACTTATCGTCTACTTATCCAACAACACACAACAAACATAATCTGATTTGTTGACATGACATGATTATCCTCCTAAACAAGAGTAAATCACAATTTTCAAAGTTGATAATTATTCATGGAAATTTTGAGTGATTAGTGAGTGTTATTTTGTTATTCAATTTGGTTTGTGAATAATCTCAATTGTAAATTTTTTGTTTTTAAATGTTTGAACTGGAAATTGAACCTGAATTCAAGTGTATGGAACATATAACCCACTTTCTGGACTATTTATAGTGTATGAATCAAAATTCGGGAGAGAAACAGTTTTGGGCTGTGCCTGTTAGTACTTCCCCAATCATTTTTAAGAATTGTGTTCGGTTTATCAGAAGTCAATAAATAAATAACGAGCGGAGCTCGATTGCCCGATATTTATAATAATTATATTTATTCGGAATAATTATTATTCAGAACAGTGGAAATTTGATTACTTATCAGAAAACGTTTCTTCTATCCACGCTGATAAAATTTACAGATTGAAAGGAACCAGTAATTGTCTCAATATATATCCAGAAGAGTGAGAATATTCGATCCATTATCAGAAAACCCTCTTGTTATTCATGCTGATTGATGAACAGAATGAACCAATTCATCAGCAGGCCAACCCCAATTCATTCGGCCGGCAACCTAAAAACCCACAATTCAGAACACAACTCAATAAAATCCTTGCCAAAAAAACACACTCAATTTCTTCCACCCCAATAGTCAGTCGACCCACGTTTCAAAAAAAGTCGACCAAATTGCAGTCGATCATGACGAACAAGTGGCCAAATCTGTCCCGCTGTTTTTTCGTATCGCGCTTTTTTATTTGTGGGGCAGACTGTTTCGCTTTTACTCTACCTTGTCCTCTTCCAACTCCTACCTCCACCATTCCTCCTCCTCCTCATCCACAACCAATTCTTCCTCTTCCCTCCCTCCTCTTTCAACAGCTACTACTCTACTTCTGATCATCACTTCTTCTCCGTCATTTACTACTTCCCACTTCATTCGCTTTCTTATCTTCTCCGATATCATCCTTTCCCTTCACCACCTCTTCACCACCTCCTTCTTCTTATTCCTCTCCACCTCCCACCACTCCTCCTCCCACTTTCCTCCTCCTCAAACTATCATCTACCCCTCTACTCTTCTCACCACGTCCACTACTTCGCTATTTTCCACTTTCCTCTCATATAAGCTCTCTCGTTTCATCCTTATCCTCCTCCTCTCCTCCTTTATCGTCTCACCCTCCTCCTACACCTCCCTCTTCTACTCCTCCGCTTCCTCCTCCATCTCCCACTTTACCAACTCCTCTTCTGCTACTCCTCCTCTTCCCACTCTACCATCTACTTCCATGCTCCTCATCACGACTACTTTGTCATTTTTCACTTCCCTCTTCATTCGCCTCTTCCTTCTTCTCCCACCCACTTCTCCTTCTTCTTCTCCATCAACCATCCTTCTCTTCTATCCCATTCTCTACTTTACATCTTCACTATTTCTCTATTTCCTCATCTCTACTTATTTCACCTCTCCTTTTCCTTTCCCCTCTCCCTTCTTCACCATCTTTTTCACTTCCTCATCCTCTTCATAATTCCATCACCACATCTATTTTCATTCAATCATTCATATATTCACTCATCAGCTCTTTTTTCCATATTATTATTCTTCTACCTCTTTCTTCTCTTTTTTCTCTGTCTCTCATCTCATCACCTCCTCACTCTCAATCGAATGGTGGATCAGTTTGTGGGGCTGAAGTGATGTTGAAATCGTGGGAGAGTGCAGTGCTGGATGCATTTGTCAATAGCATCAGCTGCATACGTTGTGAGGGAGTCATTCATCATTATCATCATCATCATCATCATCATCATCATCATCATCATCATCATAATCATCATAATCATCACCATCATCACCCTCATCATTATCTGGTATCAGCTGGTGGATTGCAGATCACATGGTGTTGACAAAAAATCTGGTGTGGCGCACTCACATAGCTTTCCTTGCCGTTATGAAATCAAATTATTGATCACCTGAAGCTAGTGTTCACGCGCATCTCATGTCTACTATTCAAAGATCTGAGCCAGTTGGTGACAGGACAATAACGCTGGGGGCACACGAGGTCTGCTATCTCTTCATAGTGAATGATTTAATAGAACCAACAGTTTGCAATTGGATAATTACATTTTCTCGAATTTCGAGCTTATTTTCAGTTTTAGGTAAAAATTTTACTGAACATTTTTGTAGGGATTTCCAGGCCTTATCTTTTCCACTGAAAAATTTTCGTTTAATAGTATCTGGAGCCTGATAATTGTAAACCGAAAATCAAACTTCTTATAGACGGGTTGAGCTCCTGAAACTTTTACAGATATGGGACTCGTGGCAGTTGATAGAGCTTATCAATGATTATCTCAGGTATAAATTTGATCAAAATCGTTGGAGCCATTTTCGAGAAAATCGCGGTAAACCTTGTTTTTGACAACATTTTCGCCATTTTAGCCGCCATCTTCAATTGAAAATAGAATGAAAAAGGATAAATAAATGAATGAAATGATTGAACATGATGAATTAATATTAACAGGAATATTTATCCTTATAAAAGAGCTATTGCAGTTTTTCTTGATTGAATCCTACTACACTGATATTGAGTTCCCATTTCTCGAGTATATCTAAATGAGCAATATTTTATTACAGTTTTCCTTGATTCTAGCCTTAGTTTTTTTCCCTCCGGTACTCAAATTTCGGTTTTTAGAGGTTCAACACATGTGTAAAACAAAATTCATATTCAAAATCCATAATTCTTCAAGAATTGTAGCAAATCAATCTCAAAAGTATATGCTAATGAACAATTATTACAGTACTTCTTGATTCAATTATGAATATTCTTTTAGTTTTTTAGTTTTTCCATCTTGAGTATAATATGCAAATGGACAATTCATCACAGATTTCTTGATTCGAGCCACATATTTTCACCCTCCAGTACACCAATCGTGATTCCTACCAATCCAACACATGTGTACAACAAAAAATTCAAATCGAAAGTCCAAACATCACCTCGCCAAATTTTCAGCACTCCATTTGCAGAATTTTTCATGACGCCGGCCTGAATTTTTCAAGCGTTTGGAGCGGTGGTTTGTATTGTGAAATCTACAGCTTTTTGCCGGCATTAAAAATTCTGCCGCGCTCACTGAAATGTGCATCTCTGCTCCTACATTATTGAAATAACGGTGATAGGCCCATTCCAACCCTGAGTTATTAGCAACTGATGCTCATAAATTATGAATAAAAATGCAAGCGGTTTCTGTAAAATGAGTGCGTGTTTTGGGAGAGAGAGCTAGTGAGTGTGTGTGTATGTTTTGCTGAGTATCTGGTGTGGAGAAGAGAGGAGGAAGAAATAAAAATAATTTTACAATAAAGAAACACAATAAGGAAAAATATAAACAAAGTCCAACGTACATGGGAATAAAATTTATTGGTTGTCTCCCAGGTTGCATAAGACATGAACCTGATAGATCAAAATTTAAGGAATTGCTGAGAGCATATTTGATGGATTTAGCATGCTACAGTATAAAAGATTTTACTGTAAAAAATGAATTTTATACAGTCACTAATTTCTCTTTATAGCTTTAAGTTAGTTTCTAGTTTTTGACATTTTCATGTATGTTCTGGAAAGAAATAAATGATTGATTGAAAAAAAAGTAAAAATGAGTTGGAGAGAGAGAGTGTGAGAAAGAAAGCAGGGGAGAGAGATGGTGTCAGATGAGAGGGAGAGTGTGTGAGACAGTGTTTGTGAAGATTTCTTTTTGCTGATTATCTGGAGTGTAAAAGAGTGAAATGACTTCCACCTGCAGAGAGGTCCACGTTACAATGGCAGTGTTTGATTAGCAATGGTATTGCTATCCTTGTCTATCATTCAACAAAGCGGATAGTGCTCTCTCTTTCTCGCTTTGCTCTGTTACCAGATCGTCTTCTAACAATGTAAAATTAATAATCAATTAACAAAATATTTCATCTTAATCATGAAAATACATTATGAAATAATTTATTGAAAAATATGATTTCTTGCTTGATGAAATATAATTGATTATTTTAAACGGGAATGTACAGTTAATATTACATCAATAAACCTGTATCAGCTACCGTCTATAGAAGGCATTGACAAGACAAAGGATCGGCAACGTTGTTCTGTTATCTTTCTACACTGCCATTATATCGTCGATCTCTTTAGAAGTCCAGTTTTAGTTCGAGGTTATAGAATATTCACCGCTTGAAATACTACTTTATTCAGAACATTATTCTATATTCATAGATGGCATTTTCAATTGATTTTGTTAAAAATCTAGAATCGAATCAGGTAAGCGAGGATAAAAAAATCTGGTGTGGTACACTCACACAACTTTCCTTGCTCATATTTCAAACTACGATCACACTTCTGTATATGTGTATATATAATACTTTTCAGTACAGTACTTTTTCCTTTGTGTGAATTGTGAAATTCGATGATTTTTTTTAGTCGTCATTCTTTTAAAGTCGTCAAAACAGCTGTTTTACAGATGAAATATATCGACTATAGGTTCTTTTTATGAACTGCGCTACCTACCTACCTCATGCACGAGAAGGAGGTTACTAAGTCCATTTCTCAAGGATGGGGTGGACCCCCCATTAGTTTTCCAGAAAGGAGACTCATGCCAGTTGATAGAGCTGATAAATATCTATACAGGTTATGAATTTGAAGAAAATCGGTCAACTTATTTTTGAGAAAATCGTGAAAAACATGGTTTTTTAGTGATTATCCGCCATTTTTCTCAAGAGTATTACGGAGCTCCTGCAATTTTCCCAGAAATGAGACTCATGTCAGTTGATAGGGCTTATAAATAGCTATCCATGATATAAATTTGAAGAGAATCGTTACAGCCGTCTTCGAGAAAACTGTGAATAACATGGTTTTTTAGTGATTATCCACCATTTTTCTCAAGAGTATTACGGAGCTCCTGCAATTTTCCCAGGAATGAGACTCATGTCAGTCGATAGGGCTTATAAATAGCTATCCATGATATAAATTTGAAGAGAATCGTTGGAGCCGTTTTCGAGAAAACCGTGAATAACATGGTTTTTTAGTGATTATCCGCCATTTTTCTCAAGAGTATTACGGAGCTTCTGCAATTCTTCCAGAGATGAGACTCATGTCAGTTGATAGGGCTTATAAATAGCTAGCTATTCATGGTATAAATTTGAAGAAAATCGTTGGAGCCGTTTTCGAAAAAACTGTGAAAAACATGTTTTCTAGTTGTTATTATTATGCCATTTTTTCCGCCATTTTGAATTCAATTTTATTCAATTTCTTATTGTCGGATTCTCATGGTATAAGGACCTTGAGTTTGAAATTTCGAGTCAATTGGTTGATTAGGAATGAAGTTATCGTGTTCACAGACACACACACACAGACACACACACACACACAAACACACACACACACACCACACACACACACACACAACACACACACACACACACACAACACACACACACACACACACACAGACCAATACCCAAAAATCATGTTTTTGGACTCAGTGGACCTTGAAACCTATAGAAAACTTGAAATTAGGGTACCTTTATTTTGTTTGGAAAGCAATACTTTCCTTACCTATGGTAATAGGGCAAGGAGAGTAAAAATGAGGTAGCAGAAATCAGAGCCTACACAATAAATCAAGCGAGACCAATGACAGTGAGAAGCGAGGATGGAAATCACAAGTCCAGTATCATCTGGTGTTGGCAACTGAAAATTCACAAATGTGCGCGTGGTTGTGAAGCCGCGTGCGAGAGACACCCCTTGATTGGACAACAATACAGAGCACAGAGTAATAGCGTAATAGAGTGCACAGTGCATAGATGCATACAGCAATAGAGTGCACATTGCTCAGAGTACAAAAGCATATAGAGAAGTTGATGTTATAATGGAAGTGAAGGAAGATTTTCATCTTCTTCTCCATCATGCCTTTCTACTTCTCCTCCCACTACTTCACCCCTCCTTTCCCTCCTCTTCTTCACTTTCTCCACCTTCTACTCTTTCTAATTCTTCTAATCCTCATTTTTCTCCTGCCTATATTCATAAATCCTCAAGAAAATTACTTGTTACAAATTCATTCTACTCTATAGAAGAATTTACAACAGGAATAGGTAGAATAAATGATTAATATGAACTATTGAATGAAATAGTTAATCATATAATGTAGCCTTATTAGGAGTGAACTTTTTCGAACTTTAATTGTCTATATTGATTTTATTAATTTGTTACCATTGATTTTCTTAATTATTGTGACGAAATTATTGTTTGATCATGTATTGTAATCGTATAATAGTATATGACGTAGCAAGGACGAGAAGGATCCTTTTGCACTCGAGAATGATGTTTCTAGTCGAGGCATTAGCCGAGACTAGAATTTCATTCAAGCACTGCAAAAGACATTCACGTCCAAGTAACGTACACTATGTTTTGTCATAATAATCTAAAGAAGAATAATTGAGAAATAGAAAACATTACTTGATTGTGCTGACGTAACTACATGCATTCTATAAAGATAACCTAATTTACAAATTCCGAATCAGGAATTTCGTGGAAGTTTATAAAACTTCCACTTGGAGCGCTGAAGGTGGTTTTTTGTAGCAGTTTTTCTGTTCCTTTTTCGGAACTAGGAAACATACTCGACTGTAGAGAAAACATATGGTTTCATTACAGTAGAGTATGCTGTAATGAGAATCATATGTTTATTTGTTCTGCAAACAGCTTTTTACCGGATTGAAACATAGAGAACAGCTGATGACTGGATGACTATGCCAAATTACTTTGTGACTATACGCCTTTATGTATACGCATTGTATCTTCAGGCTGAATAAAACGATTGATTGATTCTCTTTTCCCTACATGTATAATTTACTAGCAGGTAGCCCGTGCTCCGCAAGGGTCTATTTAAAAACGTGACAAACTGAAATTTGACGTAATGAAATCTTGAAGGATTGAAAACAGACTTTTAACCATCCTCGGTTAATATTGAGAATCAATATTGTGAGCAATATGTGGATGGCAGGATAAACCTCCACCAAATATGTAAGCAAGATGTGCCTTCACTGAATATGTAAGGGTGGGAAAATGAAAAACAAGAAAAGAACGTACAGGTTTTGATATTTAAAACAAACAATAAATTATTTGTACAAAATTAGAATTAGAATTAGAAAATAACGAAATAATAATAAACAGATGAATATTTCAAGGGCTACTCGCTTTGCTGCTACTGAAGATTCATTTGTTGTGGTTATGAAAAATTTAAAACAATGACTCAGTAGTCACCTACCTTTATGAAAATGGCTTCCCAATTTGGCATCCACTGGTTGAAACGCGACGTTAATTATTGATTAAAAATAAAAAAAAACTGATCTAATAAAGTGGGTTCAGATCCCTTCCTATTCAATAATACAATTCTCTTTAAACTGCCCGAACTGTGACAGGAAAACTGTATTATAAAACAAGAACAAAATTTATCCCCTTCACCAGAACAGCCGGACTTTACTCACAGTCCTATCGAACGAGCTCACACACCACACAAAAGTAAAATTTTGGGTATTAATATATAACTCAGTCAATGCCAAGCATGAAGCCATTTCAAATACATATTTTTATCAGTCGCACAAGCGAGCACGTTTGTTATCAAAAACAAAAGAGAAGCTACAATAATTTTGATAACAAATGAAATAAACAATCTTTCTGTCGATGACAAAAATGGTTCAAAGACAAAAACACTGTTCATTAAACTTTTCTAAATAAAAACTCTAAAATCCTGATCAATATGAGATAAATATATGATTCATATATATGTCCCATATGACCAGGTGACAATATGAAAAATTTCAAGTTAATCAGTCCAGTAGTTCAGACATGATGATGCGTCAAACATAATTTTCGTATGACAGAGAGAGAGATTGATTGATTGATCAATTGATTTAATTCTCTATTTTGAGAGAGAGTGGATGAGAGAGAGAGAGAAAGAGGAAGAGGGAGAAATTGGAAATTCAATGAGTGAGAGGGTGTTACAGAAAGAGTTTAGGAGAGAGAAAATCGTTTGTTACAGTTTGCAATGTAGCTACTAGCTTCGCACCCGGCATATATAGCACTGAATGAAACAGTTAATTGATGGCCACACTTTATTCAAGCCACGCGGCGTAGAGATTTTGCTGATTTTCACTTTTTTTGTGAAACCGTGATGCCCGCAAATCACGAGCCCTTTCGGTTTAAAAAACCGAGTCGAATTTGGAGCTTCAGAGTGAGAGAGTGTGAGTGTGTGTGTGTGTGTGAGAGAGAGAGAGTGATTAGATTAGAACTCTTCATTCATTACATCATGATCATCATTGGCTCGACAATCCAAAGCGGATCCTGGCCTCCTCCAACATTTGCCTCCATTCTATTCTATCCATGGCAGCACGCCTCCAATTCCTGACCCCAACAACTCCGGCAACTGCATCCATCCACCTCAACCTTGATCTACCAGGAAGTCTCCTACCTTCCATGTTGTAAGCCAATGGCCCATATGAATGAAACCAGAGCAAGGAGCATAAGGTTTTGCTCATGAGCAGAAGGTAGAAGCAAAAGCATTTGCTCATTTTTATATGAATAATCTTTACCTTTTTCTCTCACCTCATGCTCCTAAACTATGGAGCAAATGCTCACGTATTTGAGAGATTTTTTATCAGCTGACTCGTTTTTGTAGCCTTAGTTTGTTTTTATAGCTCACGGAAGCGCTAAATATGCAAATAGGGTTCACCGCTTGTGTTTGCGTCGTCTGCTCTGTTTTCTATTTATGAATAGAGTTTTAGGTTAGTTGAGTTTAGAATTTTGAAATAATAGCCAGAAAAAATGTCATCTCTATAATAATATTCAGCATATTCTTATAATATCAATAGCCTTCTTATAATCGCCTTCACTTTCATCTTCTTAAATAACTATTTCCTATTTTGTGATGGCTATCTTTAAAAGAGGTAGCTCTACCTTTTGTATTTATTTTTTTTAGGGATAATGATGATGATATATATCATGGTTGAATCTAAAAAGAGTTTTATAGTTCTCAACTATTGGTTGTGATCGTATCTGGTATAGTTTCCTCTCCCTCATACGAATTAGTTGAACCATTTTACTATGAGCAAAAGGTGATAAGCTGCTCTAGACTAGACTCACCTTTTTTGAAGCATTTGCTTCAAAAGTTGAGCAAATAATGCTCTAGTTTATTCATACAATTTTGAGCAAAAGCTTTTACTTTTGAGCAAATGCTCAAATTATTTTTTCGATGAGCATGAGCAAAAGGTTTTGCTCACGTTTATTCATAGAAAATGAAGCAAATGCTTCATATTTTAGAAGTACAAGCAAATGCTCAACTTTATTCATATGGCCCATTATCTTTTTTGGTGGAAATGACTCATCAGCTCTTACAACATGGCCTGCCCACCTGAGCCTACCTACTCGGATAAGAACCAGCACATCATTATGTAATTTATTTCGTAATTTATTATGTAATTTTATATGCATATATTGTAATTTAATGTATTTTTTGGAAGAATAAATTTCAATTTCAATTTCAAAACATCAGTGTGACCATACACGTTGTACACATCACGGTTCCTTCTCCTGCACCTGCACCTCACTCCATCCAACAGCGCCCCTCCGAAAATTCTGCGGAGAATTATCATTTTACTATTCTTTCAAATATGCAATTCATTACATTCATTACAATGTTACAATATACATCAATTTATCACGTATACTGACTCATTACTCACTTATAAGTATTATAGCTTACATTTCAGTAGAGTATGAATTTACTAAATGTAAACTGAAATAATAATTAACGAACTGTACTGTATCAAATAAATATGCAATTCATAATAATCACTATTGGATATTATTGTTAGGGAGAAAGAGATTGATTGATTTGATTGAGTACTTTATGTAGATTACAATATATACTGGCTTATACACTTATATACAATAGCTTACAATACAGCAAAATTATGGATGAATTCAAAAAATATGAATTAAGAAAATAATTATTGAGCTGTATATGATATGAAAAAAAAACAATTTGTATTAACTATAGATAAAAAAATAATATTGTTATGCATCTACATAAATTGGCGGAGCTTTAGACATATCAATGTCCATTCTTTGGAAAGAATATTCTAAGTATTCTTCCCACTAACTTTCTACAAAAAGAGAGAGAGAGAGAGTGTGTGAGCGAGAGTAACTGAGTGAGAGTGAGTGAGTAGCAGACAAAAAATGTTTAAGGAAAACAGAAGATGGTGAAATGGATAAAATGGTTTTAAAGAGTATATTGGAGAGTAAATTAATGTAAACATGGAATGGAGAGACATGATTGTGAAAGAGAGAGAAAAGAAAATAATCTGGTGTGGCGCACTCACACAACTTTCCTTGCCGTTAAAAGTTGCTAGAAAATTGATCACCAGACGCTAGTGTTCCCGCGCATCTCAAGTCTACTACTATTCAAAGATCTGAGCCAGCTGGTGACAGGACAATAACGCTGGAGACACACGAGGTCTGCTATCTCTTTATAGTGAATGATTAAATAGAATCAAATAGAGTCAACAGTTAGCAATTGAAATAATCACATTTTCTCGAATTTCGAGCTTATTTTCAATTTCAGGTGAAAATGTTATTGAACATTAATTGTAGAGATTCTCATGCTCAATCTTTTCCATTCAAAATTTTTTGTTTAAATGGTATCTGAAGCCTGATAATTGAGAATCTAAAATCAAACTTTGCATAGATGGGGCGGAGCTCCTGAAATTTTTACAGATATAGGACTTGTGACAGTTGATAGAGCTTATCAATAACTATTCTAGGTATGAATTTGATCAAAATCGTTGGAGCCGTTTTCGATAAAATCGCGAAAAACCCTGTTTTTGACAACATTTTCGCCATTTTAGCCGCCATCTTGAATCGCATTGGATCGAAATTGTTCGTGTCGGATACTTATAGTGTAAGGACCTTAACTTACAAACTTCAAGTCATTCCGTTAATTGGGAGATGAGATATCGTGTACACAGACGCACATACACTCATACACACACCCACACACATATACAGACCAATACCCAAAAACCACTTTTTTGGACTCAGGGGACCTTGAAACGTATAGATATTTACTAATTGGGGTACCTTAATTTTTTTCCGAAAGCAATACTTTCCTTACCTATGGTAATAGGGCAAGGAAAGGAAAAAGATGGGATGAGGCAGATTAAGGGTGGGAGAGTGAGAGAGAGATCAAGTGAGTGGTCCGAAGAGGGAGAGATCGAAAAAGGACGAGAGAGAGATCACAACCAACCATTCCAGTAATGAATGGTCCTAACTCGATGATGCAAATTACTATATTGTCAGCATTGGTTATATGGTAAGCATTGATGTCATATATGACGATCACTGACAGAATCTCATCATGATGTGATCGTATTTATGGGGTTTGGTTGGTGAGCGACTAATTGCGTTTTTTTCAGGGGTTTTTCACGAGGTTTTCCAGGGGTTTTCCACCGTATTTTTGTACATTCACCTACATACTATCCTGATGTATGCCACTGGATTATTAACACAACAGAGGTGAACTGTATTTGTCCTTTAAACACCTGTTTGACCTTGATATTTGTTTGTTCTTGGGGAAGATGTGGGTATTATAGTGAGGTCTACGTTACAATAGCAAATGAGAAAGATAGGATAACAGCGCTGCCGATTCTCTGCTTTGCCACCGCCTTCTGTAGCTGATAATGATGTAGAACTGTTAATCAATGTTAATCGAATACTGCAATTATAACGTGAACTTCGCTATCTTGTATGTATTAGTGTGGTATTTCAAAAGTTTTATAAATATAGATATTATTATCATCTTCATCATCATCATCATCATATCATTACATAGGGTGATTTTACTTTCCTTGCCCTATTCTATATTCTATACATTTCAAGGTCCCCTGAGTCCAAAAAACGGGTTTTGGGTATTGGTCTGTATGTGTGTGTGTGTGTGGTGTGTGTGTGTGTGGTGTGTGTGTGTGTGTGTGTGTGTGTGTGTGTGTGTGTATGAGTGTATGTGCGTCTGTGTACACGATATCTCATCTCTCAATTAACGGAATGACTTGAAATTTGGAACTTAAGGTCCTTTCACTATAAGGATCCGACACGAACAATTTATTTCGATCAAATGCAATTCAATATGGCGGCTAAAATGGCGAAAATGTTTTCAAAAACAGGTTTTTTCGTGATTTTCTCGGAAACGGCTTCAATGATTTTGATCAAATTCATTCTTAAAATAGTGATCGATAAGCTCTATCAACTGCCACAAGTCCCATATCTGTAAAAATTTCAGGAGCTCCGCCCCATCAATGCAGATAGATTACCAATTATCAGGCTTCAGATACAATTGAAACAAAAAAAAAATCAAGTGGAGTATATAGAGCATGAAAATCTCTATAATTAATGTTCAGTAACATTCTCACCCAAATTTGAAAATAAGGTTTAAATTCGAGAAAATGTTATTATTCAATTGCAAATTATTGTTGATTCTATTAAATCATTCACTATGAAGAGATAGCTGACCTCATGTGTGTCTCCAGCGTTATTGCCCTGTTACCAGCTGGCTCAAATCTGGATAGTAGACTTGAGATGCGCGGGAACACTAGCGTCAGGTGATCAATTTTCATAACGGCAAGGAAAGTTGTGTGAGTGCGCCACACCAGATTTTTTATATTGATCCTGTTGCCCAGTTTCCAATATAATTTTTAGAATGAGAATCCAATTTTGATGAAATTTATAGCTGTTCCTACAGAAGAAATAGAATAATATGATATTTTATTACTGATTTCTCAATAAATTATTACTAAAAACTATTTGAGTATAATGTTCAAAATGTCTACTTATTTCAAATTCAAATTCAAATTTTATTTATTCAAACTCACAATATTCACATTCAGAATCAATAAGAAAAACAAAACACACAGCTCAGTAACATAGAAAATAATTAATGGAAGATTAATAAAATAAATACTGGTATGTTTTATTAGAAATACGGTAAATTTGTGGATTGGAATAGAAAATACTACCTGCTGGAAGTATACATTCATTTAAGACTCTTCTCTTTGACTCTACCCACCATAATATTCATTCATTCGTAGATATAATCAGAAATCATATAAATATGATTTATATTCAATATAAACAACAGGCTTGGCCCAAAACTATTCCATTCACAAATTTTGGTTTCATATTTATTATGTTCTATATACAAGAGGAAAGACATTCTGCTTGAATACAGAATGTGAAACAGTTCATGGATAATCAACTCGAACTGCTTGTATTCACAGATTGAGTAGGGTTACCAACTTCGTGGAACAGGACAAAATTTCTCTTCGTTAGAAATAAATTACCACATATTAATAACCCTAGGGTAACAGGACTAAAAACCACTCTATAATTACAGTCTCGTCTCATTGAAATGTGCTCTATTACTTGCAAACTTTCAAATGTAAAGTGAGTGTATAAAACGTGGTAATTTGACAAAATTGTTTATTTTATTTGAATAATTTCATCGAGATGTCATCCAAGGAACAGATAATGCCCTCTTCACATCTTGAAAATCTATAGTTATATTTTTTAACCACTAAGGAATAATCCGCACAAAAAACCTATTCTAGAACATGGTACGCCATAGTGGAGTAGGTCAATTTCCACACACAGGAAACACTAAACACGTAGAGGATACATTATAAGAAATTTTATGCAACTAACTATTGTATGTAATTGTAATTCATCTTATATTTTCTGTAATTGATGTAGTAGTTCTAGTTCTTTTGGGGAATAGACATTTATCTATTTTCGCCACACTGCACAGAAAGCAGCTGTTTTCCAGTCCCTACGTAGATCTGAAAGACATTGTTTGCAGACGACTCTCCTCTTACATCAGAACAGGTTTCTTCCCGGCCTAGGCCGGAAAGAGTACCCTTTCCAGCCGCTAACATGGAACCAAGAAAGGTGATCAACATCTGATCAAAAAACTTTTCAGTATTTGTGTTCATTATTCAATAATTAAAACATTTATAATGATATCATCTTATTGTCATTTGAAAGAATAAGAAAGTATAAACTTAACCTCCCACATAATTGAACATCATCTTTTCATTTTAGGTTATTTAGACAAATCAGAGTGAAAAATAAAAATACTTAATGATGATGATGATGAACGATGATGATGATAATAATAATATCTATAGTTATAAAACTTTTGAAATACTACACTAATACATACAAGATAGCGAAGTTCTCGTTATAATTGCAGTATTCGATTAACATTGATTAACAGTTCTACATCATTATCAGCTATAGAAGGCGGTGGCAAAGCAGAGAATCGGCAGCGCTGTGATACTATCTTTCACCACTGCCATTGTGACTTAGACCTCACTATAATACCTACATCTTCCTCAAGAACAAACAAATATCAAGGTCAAACAGGTGTTTCAAGGGCAAATACAGTTCACCTCTGTTGTGTTAATAAACCAGTGGCATACATCAGGATAGCATGTAGGTGAATGTACAAAAATACGGTGGAAAACCCTGGAAAACCTCGTGGAAAACCCCTAAAAAAACGCAATCAGTACCATGGGCAAAAATGTTTTTCTGGCTCTCAATCTTTTCCAGTCCTCGGCCTACGGCCTCGGACTTGAAAACCGATTTCGGGCCGGAAAAGTTTCATTTTCTGCTCTAGGTGCGAAATATACTATTTTTATCCATTTAGTTTGGGACTGGCCCAAAATTATTCTCAAATTCATAGACACACACAATCGACAGAAAATTATTCATCTCAGTACACTGGAACACTAGATTCAGAAATTCCTCCTAATGAATGTTGCAAATACACTCAGATTGCACATTACGGAGAGAATGCATCAGGCAATCGCCATTCACAAACTGCATTGTTCAACGGATGCACTCTGATGACAGCGTTGCCGTTTTCATGGCAACCAGCGCATGTTGTCAAAATCTCCCTCCTCCAACTCGCCCCTGACAACCGACCCCCCTACCTATCATGACAACCGACCTGATCCTCTCCCCAGCCCTGCTTTGTGCAGTGTTTTGCACTGATCATCATTAGAACTGGTCACTTTGATTGTGAATAACGTTTGCTGATCGTCATATCTCGAATGATGTCATCCTGATTTGGGAAATGAGAGACGTGATACAAAAGATGATTATTGACCGAGCGAAGTGAGGTCTAAGATTCAAGTCGACGGTTTGGCATTTTTCTTAATGTTTAAACATTTTAATGTTTATATGTTTATATGTTGCGCATTTACGGCGAAACGCGGTGATAGATTTTCATTTTATTTATTTACTAGTAGGTAACTCGTGCTTCGCAAGTGTCTTTCCTAAAATTTGACGTAATGAAATCTAGAAGAATTCAAAATAGGCCTATAAGAATCCTCGGTTGATTATGAACTTATATGCTGCATTTCAAGTAAACCAGTATTACCACCTTTCATTTAAAAAAAGAAGTTGGATTCAAAATGGCGGAAAAAATTTGGGTGTGACGGAAAACCTGTTTTTATCATTAGAAAAGGATCCCCAATCATATCTATCTTCTAATTTCCCTTTTAAGAGAAATCTTCTTCTGCTTCCATACAAACTGGAAGCATGACAAATAATTGAAAACTTGACAAACTGAAAACTTGATGTAATCAAATCTTGAAGAATTTAAAATTGGTCTATAACCACCCTCGGTTAAGCAAGAATCTATATGCAAAATTTCAAGTTAATCAGTCCAGTAGTTCTGACGTGATAATGCGTAAAACATAATTTCCCTATACTTTACACCTGTATAGGCTACGTTTATAATCCAGTTCTTTCCTTTATTATAGTATAGAAGATGATACATGGATAGATGATCATTGTTATTTTACTAAAAGATAGAATTAGGTTGAATAGTTTCCCTTTCAGAAGGAGTTTTGACAACGCACAAAACTCATTTTTCATTTGAAGATATAACGAAAACGTGCATATGACCTTATTTTTTTGCACAGCTTGCCAAAATACCCCTCATTCCAATATTAAAATTTTTACTGACTGTACAGTAAGTCAGTCATTCTATCAGGGCTCAAATAATTTTGAAATTTCAAATGAATAAAAATGGAAGAACATAATTTCTTTATGTAAATAACAACACCTTCATACAAAGACATATTAACTGCATGCGTTTTCATATTGCCGATACAACATTGATGAAACTGTAGACGTTTTTTTAGCACTTTGTCTCAAAAATTGTTCTAGCTGAAAAAATAATAATCCATGCCACGTGTAGGGCTAAACATTGCATCAGGAAAACGAAGTTTCAAAACTATGTTTTTCAGTTACAAAGCAATATAGAAACAGATGTTCCTTTTTTAATTTCGACCATATGATTTGGTGATTTTTTAATGAAATCGAATGTACCATTAATGAAATTTAAACATCATTTCTGAAAAATCTAGAAGGAAAATTAGAATTTGGGCTTCCAGGTGAACGAGATTGATATTTTTAGAATTTGGAGATCTAAATTTTTCCGGTTTGCAATCCACAAGTTGACATGTTTTGATGCGAACAAACGAACACACGAACAAACACAACCCTACTCTCTCTTATTATATAGATAAATAGCTTTTATGGCAGAGAGATCCTTTCGGATGGTCTGCCTTGCCGTATTACCCAATGTGATCTCCTATCAACACTCAAGTTTATAGGTTATATATTGGGTTCTTCATGTTTTCTCACTAAAAATTTGCACTTCCACTTCCTGAGTTTCTATTTGATAAATAGATTTTCATGAAATTTGACAGGTATGTTCCTTTTTAAATTGCGAGTCGACGTATATACAAGGTTTTTAGAAATTTTGCGTTTCAAGGATAATATGAAAGGGAAAAGGAGCCTCCTTCATACGTCAATATAAGAGTAAAAATCAGACTATAGAATTATTCATCATGAATCAGCTGTTTATTGGATTTTAATACTACCCGTTCAAAAACATTGAACATCTTGAAATAGTTATTTGTGCATCTAGGGACTAAAGTGCAACTTTTTCTCCCTGAGGGAAACTGTTGTCGCCCGATGGCGTAGCCGAGGGCGACAATTTCCCTGAGGGAGAATAAGTACTTTAGTCCCGTGATGCACACAACATTTTTCCTCCACCTACACCAATACCTATAACAATGAATAATTTGTATATTGAATAATTAAATAAAAGTTCGCATAAACGAAAACGTACCTTTAGATGAACGCTCTCGTAGAGATGCCGATGACGTTAGAGGTGTGTACTTTTTCATATCCACGTTAGAGGTGTGTACTTTTTCATATCCACCAACGGTTGAACATAACCTAACAATCGAAATAGAGCTACTTATTTCCTAGAGCTAAAATATTCCAAAGATCGAAATAGAGCTCTTTTACTTTTCCTCTACCGACCACGACAGTGTTGCCACATTCCTCATTCTTCAATCGCGGCGTTGTCGGACTTCTTCCCATGTTAATCTTATGGGTTTATTTTTACTCCCTTGGGAGTAAAAGTGATCACTTTTCCCACTGGGAATTATTTTTAGTCCCATGTGAGGAAAAGTAGTACTTTAGTATTCGATTCCAGGGTGTAAAATGAGACTTTTGATAGTAGGTGGAGGAAAATGTATTTTTCCATCAACGTTAGTAGACAGTTGCAGCCAGACCTGATAACAGCGCTCACACTCACATTCCGGGACGACACGTCACGGTACGATAGGACAGAAAGCTCTATGTTTATTTAGGATTTTTTCTAGACATTATAAATACTGATTAACTATTTATCAATCTTTGAAAAAACATAACAACAGGTTAATATAACTTACTGAGCGCAAGGTCTACTGTTCACAGAACTACTAGTAAGATGATACAAAGATTGGCGTGATACAAAAGATGATCCAAAGATTATAGGAAGATGATACAAAGATGATATTC
Organism: Nilaparvata lugens; assembly: GCF_014356525.2. Lineage (NCBI taxonomy): Eukaryota > Metazoa > Arthropoda > Insecta > Hemiptera > Delphacidae > Nilaparvata > Nilaparvata lugens. The sequence continues at coordinate 2,450,646 of NC_052504.1, forward strand.
AAGGTTAGCAGCACCAATGTTGATCAAATACTGCCATTATTGCGTGGACCGGACTATAGCCAATTTGATTTTGATCAACGTTTGCAAATGTCATATCTCGAATGATGTCTCCTTGATGTGGGGGAGTTTTGATTGTTGAATCCTCACTATAGGATTGTTAAAATCTTCATGAGATTGTGGACTGAAGTTTCTTTTCTCAACGTTAATCGTGAACTCGAATAATGTAACCTTGATAAATAGAGAAATAAGAGAAACAAGACTTTGTAAAGTGAATGCATCATCAGCAATATAACTATTGCCGATCGCTATCCGCTTTGTTGATTGATTGATTGAGTACTTTATTCATGTAGATTACAATATATACTGGCTTATACACTTATATACAATAGCTTACAATACAGCAAAATTATAGATGAATTTACATAATGTAGACTAAGAGAATAATTATTGAACTGTATATGATATGAAAAAGCCATTTGTCATATAATAACTATAGATAATTATCATATTGTTATGAATCTACATAAATTGGCGGAGCTTTGGACATATCAATGTCCATTCTTCGGAAAGAATATTAAAAATATCCTCCCCACCAACTCTCTACCAAAACGTTAGTTTCGTTATTTAAACTAAGGATTTATTTATTAATGGAAATATTGTAAAAGTTTCAATCAATATGAATATTGAAGAGAAAGAAAACAGAAAATTGATAAAGTAGAATAATTATATAGGTAGATAAGATCAAATAATTGATTAATAAATGAAGTAGGCTGAAAGTGGATCAGGGTTATCAACTTTCAGTAATATACAGCAGTATGCAGTGGATAATTGAAATAACATGAGTTTATATAATATATATATATGGGATATAATATATATATATATATATATATATATATATATATATATATATATATATATATATATTTATTTATATTTATTTATTTATTTATATACAATTCGTTCTATAACATGGTTTAAAGGTTTATATTGGTGGAATGGGTGAGAGATGGTTGTCATGTGATCGTTCTAGGGCCGGACAGTTTCAGTCATTTGTTCCAAAATATGTTTTTTCAAAGTCAGGATGAAGCTCGCTCGGCTCTCAATGGACCTGATAGAAACAGGAAGTGTATTCCATGCACGACAGGCACTGACTAAGAAGGATTTTGTGAAAATAGTAGTTCGATGATTGGGTATCCTTAAAGTACTTTCTCCGGTTCTAGTATGTGAAGCATCTATCCTCCTACCTTCAGAGACAAATTTGAAATCATCTTAAAATAGTTCGGATTACCGTATTTCAAGATATCTCTAACAAGCTTGACTATTCGAAAAAGCCTCTGATCGGGAGCTTCAATGTTGAACTAGCAATGTGGGCTGGGGTGATATGATCATGGCGTTGGAGAGAGTAGACGAAACGTAGACAATAATTTTGGCAACGCTGTAGTTTATCATTCAGAGTGACTTGCATATCGTTAAGAACAGAATTACAATACATTAAATGTGGGAAGATGAGAGTATTGATAGAGAGTGAAGATAGATATAGAGTATTGATGAGAGTTGAATGATAGACAAGGATAGCAATACCATTTCTAATCAAACAATGTCATTATTACGTGGTCCTCACCAAAAAGGATGGGTGAAAAGTCCGAGAGCGGCTTAATATCTCATACAAAAGGTTATTAATTTGATGGTGGGTGTGATTGAAGTGTCTATATCACTCATGTACCTCATTTCTGATATGCCTGATATTGATTAATAATGTGAATATCTTCTGAATGGTTTGAGATATCGATATGCGGTTTCCGCCATTCATTTTTTCTTGAATTTCCCTATCGAAATCATGTATCGCATGACCTCCTTCCTATTTAAAAAAATAAAGTATAGTGTGGTATAGTGTTGTGGTGCACGTTTATAATGGCAATATGAAGACAGTGGATGACAGCGACAGCCACCACATTTAGCACACAGCCGCCTTCATTCATTTACTTCTACATTATTCAATTTTAAATAAATTAATGTATTTATAATAATAAATTTACACAGAAAAACATTTGATGGATTTCAGGGAATTTCACCCATAATTACCCACTTTTCATATTCAATGGTAACTGTAGGAAAAGTTTAATGTGAAATACGTGAGCAAAGTTCCTCTGCTGCACTCAAGAAGCCATTCCGCCCTTGCCTACGGCTCGTGCGTAAATGTTTCTTTCGGTGCAGCAAACTGTCACTTTGCACACTAGTTGCATAAATAACTATTGTGTATGAGATATTAAGCCGGTCTCTTTTCACCTACTCTATCTACAAACAAACCCACCCAGAACTATTTTCGTTTTGCTGAAAAATGTACCACTTTACCCTCACCCCGCCTCAGGGATGCATTTTTGAAAACCTTGTGTACATGTGACAACACCGTTGTTGGCCACTTCACATTACGTCATTCACAACGTTTTACAACAACTGATTCCGATTGAAAATTCGCCGCTGAATAGAATGCACGCGGGAAAGCAGTGCATCGTCCGATGCACATGTTCTGAAAAGAGGATTAGAGGCCAGGAAACGCGTCCCATATAACAAGCTGCACTACATTTTAGAGGGGAGCTTTTTCCCTGATTACCATTCACCCCTCCCCCCGTTTTACACATCACTCTCACCACCCCCCCCCCCCACCATTCAACCAACGAATTGAACACCAAATGACACTGATACATGTCATCAGGTGGTGGAAGAGACATGGAAAGAGAGAGGATGATAGAGAGAGAGATAGAGAGAATGAGAGAGTGAGAGTGAGAAAAAGTGGTGGGAAGACACACTGACACATGTCATCAGGTGGTGGAAGAGACATGTAAAGAGAGAGAACGATAGATAGATAGAGACAGAGAGAGAGAGAAAGAGAGTGAGAGTAAGAGTGAGAAAAAATGGTGGAAAGACACACTGACACATGTCATCAGGTGATGGAAGAGACATAAAAAGAGAGGTAGAGAGAGAGAGAATGATAATGAGTAGGAGAGAGAATGAGACAAAGAGAGAGAGTGAGTGGGAGATAGAGTGAGAGAGAGCGAGTGTGAGAGTAAGAGTGAGAAAAAGTGGTGGGAAGACACACTGACACATGTCATCAGGTGGTGGAAGAGACATGAAAAGAGAGGAAGAGGGAGAGAGAGAGAGAGAAAATGATGAAGAGTGAGAGAGAGAAAGAGAGAGTGAGAGTGAGAAAAAGTTTTGGGAAGACACACTGACACATGTCATCAGGTGGTGGAAGAAACATGGGAAGAGAGAGAAAGAGTGAGAAAGAATGATAAGAAGTGAGAAGGATAGAAATAGATTGACTACTTTATTTATGTGGATTACAATATATACTGGCTTATACACTTATATACAATAGCTTACAATACAGCAAAATTATGGATGAATTCTAAAATATAAATTAAGAAAATAATTATTATTGAGCTGTATATAATATGAAAAAAAAACATTTGTAATAACTACTGATAAAATAGATAATATTTTTATGCATTTATATAGATTGGCGAAGCTTTGGACATTATCAATGTCCATTCTTTGGAAAGAATATTCGAAGTATTCTTCCCACTAGCTCTCTACCAAAACGTTAATTTCATTAATTCAACTGATTTATATAAAAATGAGAATATTGTGAAAGTTTTAATCAGTATGAATATTCAAGAGAAAAAAAAACAGAAAATTGATGAAGAAAAAAGATTATATAAGTAAGTAAGATCAAATCATTGATTATTGAAATGGAGTAGGCTGAAAGTAGATCAGGGTAATCAACTTTCAGTAATATACAGCAGTATGCAGTGGATAATTGAAATAACATGAGTTTATAATATATATATATTTTATATATAATATATATATATATATATATATATATATATATAATATATATATATATATATATATATACAATTTATTCTATAACAGGATTATAGGTTCGTATTTGTGGGATGGGTGGGGGATGGTTATCATGTGATCGTTCTAGGGCTGGACAGGTCAGTCATTTACTCCAAAAGATATTTTGTTAAAGTCAGGATGAAGCTCGCTCGGCTCTCGATGGACCTGATAGTAACGGGAAGTGCATTCCATGCTCGACAGGCACTAACTAGAAAGGATTTTGTGAAAATAGTGGAGTGGTTCAATGGTTGGGTATCCTTAAAGTACTTTGTCCGGTTCTAGTATGTGAGGCATCTATCCTCCTACCTTCAGAGACAAATTTGAAATCATCTTTAAAATAGTTCGGATTTCAGTACTTCAAGATATGTCTGACAAGCTTGACTATTCGAAAAAGCCTTTAATCGGGGAGCTTTAATGTCTTAAGATATTTGATGTCTTAAGCTTTGATCTCTTAAGAGGGAGTGAGAGTGAGTGTGAGAGTAAGAGTGAGAAAAAGTGGTGGGAAGACACACTGACACATGTCAACAAGTGGTGGAAGAGACATGGAAAGAGAGGAGAGAGAGAGAGAATGATAAAGAGTGAGAGGGAATGAGAGAGAGTGAGAGAGAGTGAGAGTTTGATAGATTGAGTGGGAGAGTAAGAGTGAGAAGAAGTGTTGGGAAAACACACTGACACATGTTATCAGGTGGCGGAAGAGACATGGAAAGAGAGGAGAGAGAGAGTGTGTGGGAACGAGGAAGAGGTGGGAGGGGTAATGTCGACACTTTCACACAGATAATGAATGAAAGGGGGGGGGGAAATCAGTAACAGCAGTGGTAGCTAATTTCAAATTCTAGACAGAAAATTCTGGCGCCTGGTCCAACATGGACAAAGTTTCAAATATTCTGTCGATCAACCACTGATTCTCTTTCCTTTCACTCTCACTCTCTCTCTCTAACTCACACTTCTCACTCCCTCTCTCTCCCTCTCTCTCCCTCTCACTCCCTCTCACTCCCTCTCTCTCTCTCCTTTACTCTTTCTCTCGGTCGTGTGTTGATGGAAAGGATATTATTTTATATCCTTCTTAGAGAATCGACAATTATTTGTTGGAACACCGCCGATTTATGAAGTTACATCACAATATTTTACTATCGTTATTCTAATAAATTGCACTTAAACAATCTAAGTCGCTAAGGTTTATTAACCTTACTATCATTTGTAAAATGATGGTCTTTATTCTTATTGATTAATTTTTTATGCTTTGTTAAATTCGTTGAATAATTAGTATTACCGTTATTCAATGTAAATTAGTGTACAAGCCAGTATATATTGTAATATACATAAATAAAGAAATCCAATCTAATCTCTCTCTCTCTGTCTCTCTCTCACTCACACTCTCTCCCTCTTTCACTCCTTCTCTCTCTACCTTCATCACACTCCATTATCTCTCTTCCTTTTTCCACAGGTGGTGTGACACAACACCGTTCTATGTGTCACACTGCATAGAGTGAGCCTACATTGTTTTCGACGTGTTGACATTTGGCCAAAAATTGCTGACTAATTAGGAATGCTATTGCAGGAAATGTTGACATGTGGCGAAAAACTGTTCACTAATTAGGAATGCAATTGGAGGAAATCGATTGTGTGATTTGTGAGGCTGCAACGCAGATTAGAGATGGATAGCTTACGAGTTTAGGGTGAATCAAACCTTCTGTTCCATGCGTGATCATATGAACACAAAATACAATGTGACCAGCTCTCAGCTAGATTGATATCAGTTTCTAGTTTTATTTCCTAGTTCAGTTCAAATAGTTTTCAGACTTCCATCAGACATCATACGCCCCGGCTTCACAAATGCTGGTTAACTTTTAATTGTGATTAAATTCAAGTGAACCAATCAGAGAAGGCCATTTCGATAAGACGGCTCCTCTGATTAGTTCTCGTGGAATTGATCACGATTAAAATTTAACCGGCTTTTGAGCAACCGGGCACAAATACTTACAAAATAATACAAATTAACCCTAATCTCTTACTTTTTTGTTAATTCTATAGCATAAATGGGATCACACCAAGCAAACTCGCAATAAATTTACTTGAATAATCAAAGTCGTTATGAAGTGTATTGGGGATTGCAGAGCTATAGTGAGGTCCACGTTATAATGGCAGTGTTTGATCAGCAATAGTATTTCTTCCCTTGTCTATCATTCAACAAAGCGGATAGCGTTATCTCTTTCTCGCTTCGCTCTGTTCCCAGATCGTCTTCCAACAATGTAGAATTAATAATGAATCAACGAAATATTTCATCTTATTTATGAAAATTCACTAGGAAATTAGTGAAAAATGCAAATTCTTGCTTGATAAAATATAATTGATTATTTTGAACGAGATTGAACAGCTGTGATTTTTCGTTAAGTGTGAAGTTTTTAGCTTAAAAATTTCTAGTTTCATTCAAGATTTAGACTTTTTGAATAATAATTATTAAGTTACTGTTCCAGATTTTTCGATTCTATACTCTAATAGTATCTATTTGATTCAAAATTTGCTCGTTTATCTGAGTATTGAAGAGCGTAAATTGTATTTTGAAAAGTGAGAGTGACATAACCATCTTTTTGATTTGGACAGTATATAGTATAAATTGGAAATGGGACAGTTTTGGGCATGAGCCTGTTGTGCCTTTCCTCATGTTAAGTATGTGTACACAATGTGATAAATAAATATTACATCAATAAACCTGTATCAGCTACCGACTGTAGAAGTCATTGGTTCAGAAACGTATAACTGATAGTTATTATAACAGGAAGATTCATCCTCTACTGATGAAACATTTGTGGAGTGAACAGCTACAAGACTCAACCTATCTCTGACTATGTGTAATCTTATCCAAATTTGAGAGAGGAATAGCACAAGGTTACCTTATTTTTTTCTCTCTGTATCATTTTGATGATGTACTTATTGTATCAATCAATAAATAATTAAATAAATAAAGATTGAAAAGTCACCCAACCAACCCCCAAATCATATCCCAGTTATTTGCCATGTACATCATAAGACTATGCCAAAACCTTAACTAAATTTGTGAGAGGAGGTTACACAAGATTACCTTATTTTTACTTTCCTTGCCCTACTACCATAGGTAAGGAAAGTATTGCTTTCCAAAAAAAATTAAGGTACCCCAATTTCAAGTTTTCTATACGTTTCAAGGTCCCCTGAGTCCAAAAATATGATTTCTGGGTATTGGTCTGTGTGTGTGTATGTGTGTATGTGTGTGTGTGTATGTGTGTGTGTGTATGTCTGTGAACACGATAACTCCATTCCTAATTAACCGATCGACTTGAAATTTTAAACTTAAGGTCCCTATACCATGAGGACCCGACAATAAGAAATTCAATAAAATTCAATTCAAGATGGCGGATAATTACTAAAAAACCATGTTTTTAACGTTTTTCTCGAAAATGGCTCTAACGATTTACTTCAAATTCATACCATGGATAGATATTCATAAGCACTATCAACTGGCATGAGTCTCATTTCTGGGAAAATTCCATGAGCTCCGTGATATTCTTGAGAAAAATGGCGGATAATGACCAAAAACCAGGTTTTTCACGGTTTTCTCGAAAACGGCTCTAACGATTTTCTTCAAATTCAAGCCATGGGTAGCTATTCATAAGTCCTATCAAATGACATGAGTTTTTTCCTTGGAAAATTGCAGGAACTCCGTAATATTCTTGAGAAAAATGGCGGATAATTACTAAAAAACCATGTTTTTCACGATTTTTGCAAAATAACTTGACCGATTTTTTTCAAATTCATACTCTGTATAGTTATTTATCAGCTCTATTAACAAGCATGAGTCTCCTTTCTGGGAAACTAATGGGGGGTCCACCCCATCCTTGAGAAATGGACTTTGTAACCTCCTTCTCGTGCATGAGGTAGGTAGGTAGCGCAGTTCATAAAAAGAACACATAGTCGAGTTATTTCATCTGTAGAACAGATGTTTCGACGACTTTAAAGAAATGACGACTGAAAAAATCATCGAATTTCACAGTTTACACAAAGGAAAAAGTACTCTGAAAACAATTATATATACACATATACAGAAGTCTGATCGTAGTTTCAAATATGAGCAAGGAAAATTGTGTGAGTGTACCACACCAAATTTTTTCTCTCCCTATCATTTTGATGATGTACTTATTGTATGAATAAGTAAAGAATTAAATGAATAAAGATTGAAAAATCACCCATCCAACCCTCCATCCCTATCCCAGTTATTTGCCATGTACATTATAATGACGTAGCATGGTACTACAGCATTATAACAGTTATGTATGTAACAAGCTGTTGCCTATTCACGCCGAATGAAGGGGTCAGCCTATTTGCAGTACGCTGCGGCTATTTGCAGTACAGTTGCACAGAGCAAAATCGGCGCGCATTGTTGCCAGCCTCTCTGTGTTATTTCCGCCAGCAAAGTCATTTCCGCTGTGTTAAACCGTCATTCGGGCTCACTCCGCTCGCTCACCCCTCCAACACGACACGACACGAAACATTTCCTCTGAAAAAGTGACGTAACCTCACCACTTAAACGGGCCTCAGTGATTGAAATTTGTCAATAGTTGCTTGAACTGTGGTTAAGTTTGATGTGGGACCACTTGGAACATTGGAATTGTTGGAAGAAAATCTTGTGAAAGAGTGACAAAAACTCACCACTTGAACAGGACTCAGAGATAGAAATTTGTCAAGAGTTGCTTAAACGGTGGTTAAGTTTGATCTGAAATCACTTGGAACATTAGAATCGTTGGGAAAAATCTTGTGAAAAGCTGCGAAACCTCATTTGAACGGGTGTCAGTGACTGAAATTTCTCAAGAGTTGCTTGAACTGTGGTTAAGTTTGATCTGGGATCACTTGGAACATTGGAATTGTTGGAAGAAATTCTTGTAAAAGAGTGACGAAACCTCCCTTGAACGGTTGTTAGTGATAGGAATATGTCAAGAGTTGCTTAACGGTGGTTAAGTTTGATCTGGGATCACTTGAAACATTGGAATTGTTGGATTAAATTCTTGTGAAAAAGTGGCAAAACCTCAATTAAACGGTTGTTAGTGATAGAAATTTTTCAAGAGTTGCTTAAAAGGTGGTTAAGTTTGATCTGGGATCACTTGAAACATTGGAGTTGTTGAAAGAAATCCTTGTGGAAAAGTGGCGAAACCTCAATTAAACGGTTGTTAGTGACTGAAATTTGTCAAAGAGTTGCTTGAACGGTGGTTAACTTTGATCTGAGATTACTTGGAACATTGGAATTGTGAATTGGAATTGGCCTTCGGTGATCAGGTTTTGATATAAATTTTTCAAAAATTGTTTCAACTGTGGTTAAGTATGATCTGAAATCACTTTGATCATTGAGATTGTGGAGAAAATTTCTCCTGTAAAGCGGTAGAGCCTTACTTTATCGGTCTTCAGTGATTATGTTTTGATAGAAAATTCGTAAAGTTGAAATTTGTCGAAGAAAACAAGCGTCAGTGATTGGGGTTGTAATAAAAATTTGTGTAAAATTGTTTGAACTGTGGTTAAGTTTGGTCTGTGATCACTTGTAACATTGATTTTTCCCAAAAAATACCTGGGAAGTAGAAACTAGCTTATAAGACTGTCATTCTAAATGATTTTGTGCTGATCGAAGTTTGTCAAGAGCTGCTTGAACTGTGGTTAAGTTTGATCTGGGATCACTTGGAACATTAGAATCGTTGGAAAAAATCTTGTGAAAAAGTGACGAAACCTCACTCAAACGCTTGTTAGTGATTGAAATTTGTCAAGAGTTGCTTGAACGGTAGTTAAGTTTGATCTTGGATCACTTGGAAAATAGAAACTATTGAAAAAATTACTGACGGAAAGTGGTAGAAGCTTATTTTACCAACTGTCAGTGATCGGCAGTGTTTGATTGTGATCGGCATTTGTCAACAGTTGAAATCTGTCAACAGTTGAAATTTGTCAACAGTTGAAATGTGTCAACAGTTGAAATTTGTTAACAGTTGAAATTTGTCAACAGTTGGAATTTGTCAACAGTTGAAATCTGTCAACAGTTGAAATTTGTCAACAGTTGAAATTTGTCAACAAATGAAATTTGTCAACAGTTGAAATTTTTCAACAGTTGAAATTTGTCAAAGAAAAATTTGTCTATAGAGCGCTGAAAATACCTATGAGCCATCATGATTTTGATATTGAGATCACTAAATAAAACAGATAGCTCTCACAAATAGAAAATTGATGTTTTATTGGCAGAAAAAAAACAACATCTTAGAAATACATAATGAAAGCAATACAAATTTTACAACATGGGAAAATACTATTACAAAAATAACCTGTTTGAGATGGTGATATAAAAATTGATTACAAAACTAGCGCTAAGAAGTAGTTACTGAGGCCGACAGTCGCATATGAAGTGACAAATATTACATAACAGTATCAATGATTTATCAGTTTTAGCTTCGGAGTAGCCTATATTGTACAATATTGAATGGGTATAAAGAAATTATGGTGGATAGATTATTAAGTAGGCTAAAGTCAACAGACAAATTTCAATTAATTCCAGCTTTGTAGGCTCAAACTTTGAGGGAAAGACTTGGATAGCAATCCCATATTTAGGCCTTGTATCTGATGAGATAGGTAAGGAATGGATTTCATGTTGCTTTCAAGACCAAACCGATTTTAAGTAGTCTATTCAGCTGGAGTAAATACAAAATTGATATTTGAGATAAAAGTGGGGTGTACAAACTTAAATGTGGTGATTGTAATGCTTGTTACTTGGGTAAGAGAGGTAAAAGTTTCAAAAGTAGAATTAAAGAGCACATTATAGATTGGAATCAACGAAATGGGGAATCTAACTTTGCAGAACATTTGATAACAGATAATCACGAGTTCACAGTTGAGGAGAATGTCGAGTTTCTGCATGTTAATAACAAAGGCAGCTCTTTGAGTATTCTAGAGGCTTTAGAAATATCAAGAGTAATTAAGGACAAATCCCAGTATTTATTTATTTATTAATTTACAATGCAAATGACACTAATGTAATAACATTGAAAGATAATAGTATCTTAAGTCACAAGGACGGGAAGGGGCCTTTTGCAGGCGAGAATGATGTTTCTAGTCGAGGCGTTAGCCGAGACTAGAATTTCATTCCAGCACTGCAGAAGACATTAACGTCCAAGTAGCTTACACTATTTTTTGTCATAATAATCCAAAAAAGAATAATTGAGAAAAAGAAAACATTACCTGCTTGTGCTGACATTACTACATGCATTCTTAGTTTACAAGTTTTGAATCAAGAGTTTCTTGACTGTAGTTGACAAAATTTCCACTTGAAGCGCTAAAAGGCGGTTTTCGTACCAGTTTTGCTGTTCCAAATTCGGAACTATAGTGAGGTTAACGTTATAATGACAGTATTTGATCAACTTTGGTTTTGCTATATTTGTCTATCATTCGACAAAGCCGGTGGTACTATCCTTTACTAGGTCCACAACAATGCCAATTATGTTTTTGACAGTGTAGAAATATAATTAATTAATACAAAGAATCGGCATCGCTACTCTTCTATTTTCATCCACTGCCATTATAACGTGGACCTCACTATAGGGAACATACTCGACTGGAACATACTCGAACATAGGGAACATATGATTTTATTATAGTACAGCAAAGACCTTGAAGAGATATAGACCCACAACTCCTATGCCTTCCCAATGAAAGCTCTTACTTGAAATTGAAGGCCGCCATTGGGGTATTTTAGCACGAGATATTATATCTATATTATGTGTAATATTATAGATTACAAAGGCATTGGTATGTAATAATCTTATAGTTTGCCCCCTCAATGGCCGATTTCAATTCCAAGTACGACACTAGCGCTGCATGTGAGTCTATGCATCTTCAAGGTCTTTGCAGTACAGTATGCTGTAATGAGAATCATATGTTTATTTGTTCTACAATCAGCTGTTTACCGGCTTGATTCCATGGATGTAAAACAGCTGGAATTGTATGACTATGACAAAAAATAATAAAGTAGTCCTTGTGCTATTTTTCTTCCAAATTTATAGGTGACAAAGTCCAAGATAAGGTTAGAATTTCACGTGTACAGTTTTTATAAAACTTTGGTTCAAAATAAACATTGAAACTATAAATTTTAAATTTAGATGGCTTAAAGTATAGTTCAAATGACCAGATTCTTTTCGACCAATACAACATTACGAATTTAGTTTTATCATAAACAATTGTAAGCATACATTAGTCGATAGTTTTCTATTCACATATATGTTTAATCATCTTTTACTTGTTTTCTTAGTTCTTATGTTGTACTGTAAATAAATGTGACCAAATTTTGTTGTCCGTTGCTTAAGCCGCCATTTTGTGACATTTCTGTTATACCGTTGAGTGGGACTGTCTAGCTGGGCCTATAGCAGGCGTTCATGCTCTTGACCAATAGCAGTACTCGCCTACTAGTATAAATTCTGCTGCTCTTGTATTTAGTATTAGTTTATCAGAGATTGACAATGGTGTAATAACCGAAACCAGTCTTTCTAACTTTCAATAAATCTGTGGTTTTTGACAATTTCTTAGTTTTCTTATTCTTCCTAGTCTTCTAATATGAATAATTACCACAATATCGACTTCTCAACTACAAAAAAATCTGGTGTTGTGCACTCACACAACTTTCATTGCCATTAATTAATCAACTGACGCTAGTGTTCACGCGCATCTCAAGTCTACTATTCAAAGATCTGAGTCAGCTGTTGACAGGACAATAACGCTGGAGACACACGAAGTCTGCGATCTCTTCATAGTGGATGATTCAATAGAATCAACAGTTGCCAACAGTTTGCAATTGAATAATATTTTTTTCTGGAACTTCGAGCTTATTTTCAATTTTAGTTGAAAATGTTACTGTACATTAATTGTAGAGATTTCCATGTTCAATTTTTCCCACTTGAAATTTTCTGTTTAAATTGTATCTGAAGCCTGATAATTGGGAATCTCAAATGAAACTTTGCATAGATGGGACGGAGCTCCTGAAATTTTTACAGATATGGGAATTGTGGCAGTTGATAGAGCTTATCAATAACTTTTTTGGGTATAAATTTGATCAAAATCGTTGGAGCCGTTTTCGAGAGAATCGTGAGAAACCCTGTTTTTGAAAACATTCTCGCCATCTTGAATTGCATTTAATTGAAATTGTTGTGTCTGATCCTTATAGTGTAAGGACCAAAAGTTTCAAATTTCAAGTAATTCCGTTAATTGGGAGATGAGATATCGTGTTGTACACAGACGCACATACAGACCAATACCCACAAACCACTTTTTTGGACTTAGGGGACCTTGAAACGTATAGAAATTTGGAAATTTGGGTACCTTAATTTTTATTTAGAAAGCAATACTTTGCTTACTAGGGCAAGAAAAGTGGAAGTTATAATAAATCTTCTCATAGTTACTGTAATCATACGCCATAGAGAAAACATAGCATAACTTCATAATATTATTTGTTTATGTTGCAACACACTTCATCTAGAAGTTATCCTTATCGCTCCACTATGATCGCACCCCAATCCACACTTTACTCGAATTTCTCCATATTTTTCTAAATAAACCAATCTCAACCCCTAACTTTACACATCAACTCACACGTTGTAATTATAACACACGTTAATCAACCAACCTCCCCAAGCCTTTGTTTCCCTCAGAAGGTTATTTCCAGAGAGCAGCCGGCTTAAAGAGATTGAGAGAAAGACACTGAGAGTATGAGAGAGAAAAGAGAAATCTCACACTCTCCCTTCCTCCACCTTCCCGTCAAAGATTTTCCATTCTTCAACAAAACCGCTTGAGAAAGAGTGAAAGAGATAGATAGATGAAGAGAGAGAGAGTTAGAGAGAGAGAGAGTGATAGATAGATGGAGAGAGAGTTAGAGAGAGAGAGAGCGACCACACTTCAAATTACACTCATCAGTCTAGCTTGCATACTAAACTATATACATGTTCACTTGGGGTTAGCCTTAGTTCGTATATAGGTATAGATGCAGCCTCTCCCCTGCTCAACTATACTCATATAATATGCACTCTTGGTATATATACTTATGTATGTATATATAGATGCGCGCGCATATCATAAGCGAGTAAATCCCGCGTGAGTTGGCAACGAGGTTTCATTTCCGCGGCGAGAGAAACGTCACTGATAAATCCCTTAGATTAAAATGGTTGCACGTTGCATTACATATGTATGTAAGTATATATATTTATATGTATGTTATGTGTGTATATGTTGAGGATGATGTATGGATATACTTATGTGTTGGGAGAATTCAATGGATGTAGCATGTGTTATATATGGCATTATATATATTGTTGCTCTGTCTGACAATGCTTTACGTTTGTTGTAGTTAGTTCTCTGGTGATCTTTGTTGTAATCTCTCAAACACTCCCAATTCTCTCTCTTTCTCTCTCTCTCACTAAGCGAGAGAGAAAGAGAGAGTTAGAGAGTTTTTGGTGGAGAGTTTTTTGGTAGAGAGTTAGTGGGGAGGATATTTTTAATATTCTTCCGAAAGAATGGACATTGATATGTCCAAAGCTCCGCCAATTTATGTAGATGCATAACAATATGATTATTATCTATAGTTATTATATTACAAATTGCTTTTTCATATCATATACAGTTCAATAGTTATTTCCTTAGTCTATATTATGTAAATTCATCTATAACTTTGCTGTATGGTAAGCTATTGTATATAAGTGTATAAGCCAGTATATATTGTAATCTACATAAATAAAGTACTCAATCAATCAATCTGGTCCCTGATGTACTATTATACTAGCTTCTTATATACTTTTTATCCTCAATTTTTTATACTTTGTGAAATTCGTTGAATAACTAGCATTATCGTCATTTAATGTAAATTAGTGTGAGCCAGTAAATATTGTAATCTACATAAATAGAGTACTCAATCAATCAATCAATCAATCGATCTCCTCCTTTCACTCTAGGGTTTGTGTGGGGTTGTCCTCTAGGGTTGTGTGGCAGAGAGGACCAGGAGTCCTAGCTCCGCCCTAATAAAGGCAAATAATGAATGAATCAATCAATCAATCTCTTAAAGGCAATCAATCAATCAAACACTCTTCCTCTTTTCTGGTCTTCTGCTGATGAACAGGCAAATAATAAAGGCAAATAATGAATCAATCAATCAATCAATCTCCTAAAGGCAATCAATCAATCAAACACTCTCCCTCTTTTCTGGTCTTCTGTTGATGAACAGGAAATAATTCTAAGTCCTCTGTTCAGAGAGTCAACAATTATTTGTTGAAACACCGCTGATTCGAGTAGTTACATTACAATATTGTATTTATTCATTTATACAATGATAGATACGATATCGGACTTTAAAAATGTTATCTAAATTTGGAAGAGAAATACTACAAGGAGTATCCTTAGTCCCTCTCCCGATCAGTGCTTCTTTGTAAAATGTAAAAATAAATGAATAATATTTATAAAATAGAATTGGAGTACCCTTTGAAAAATTATAGAATGATGAATCAAGAATACAAATTTGAACGTAAATACTAGTTTCGGTGATCTCACCAACGTCAGATTATAAAAATCTGGTGTGGCGCACTCACACAGTTTTCCTTGCCGTTATGAAAATTTATCACCTGACGCTAGTGTTACCGCGCATCTCAAGTCTACTATTCAAAGATTTGAGCCAGCTGGTGACAGAGTAATAACGCTGGAGACACACATGAGGTCTGCTATCTCTTCATAGTGAATGATTTAATAGAACCAACAATAATTTGCAATTGAATAATCACATTTTCTCGAATTTAAAGCTTATTTTCAATTTTAGGTGAAAATGTTACTGAACATTAATTGTAGAGATTTTCATGCTTAATCTACTCCACTTGATTCTTTTTGTTTCAATTGTATCTGAAGCCTGATAATTGGGAATCTATCTGCATTGATGGGGCGGAGCTCCTGAAATTTTTACAGATATGGGACTTGTCGCAGTTGATAGAGCTTATCGATGACTATTTTAGGTATGAATATGATCAAAATCGTTGGAGCCATTTCCGAGAAAATCACGAAAAACCCTGTTTTTGACAACATTTTCGCCATTTTAGCCGCCATCTTGAATTGCATTCGATCGAAATTGTTCGTGTCGGATCCTTATAGTGAAAGGACCTTAAGTTCCAAATTTCAAGTCTTCCGTTAATTGGGAGATGAGATATCGTGTACACAGACGCACATACACTCATACACACACACACACACCACACACACACACACCACACACACACCACACACACACCACACACACACACACACACACACACACACACACACACACACACACACACACACATACAGACCAATACCCAAAACCACTTTTTTGGACTCAGGGGACCTTGAAACGTATGGAAATTTAGAAATTGGGGTACCTTAATTTTTCTCGGAATGCAATACTTTCCTTACCTATGGTAATAGGGCAAGGAAAGTAAAAATAAACTTTTATAATTCTATAATTCTATATTTGTATAATTTTATTCTATAAATACAAGAAAGTAGCCCTAAATTCATACATTTTGTAATAAATGAAATATAATTCTCAATTATGAATGATTGGGAAAGGTACAACATGCTTAAAGCCCAAAACTGCTCCTTTCCCAAATTTAGATAGATATTGTCATAAATAGGTTATGTTTACACTTCATGATTCTGGTCTAATTATTGATATTCAAGTTGCATTCATTCTTCATTGTCAATTGTTTGAATAACTATCCAAACTTTGTAAATTTAGTTGAATAATAATAATAAGCTATATTAATGATTCATCTGATAACTATAGCGAGGTTCACGTTATAATAGCAGTGTTTGATTAGCAATGGTATTGCTATCCTTGTCTATCATTCAACAAAGCGGATAGCGCTCTCTTTTTCTCGCTTTGCTCTGTTGTCAGATCGCCTTTTAAGAATGTAAAATCAATAATTAATTGACAAAGTATTTCATCTTTATATGGGAATTCATTACGAGATTATTGAAAAATTTAATTTCTTGCTCAATAAAATATGATGTTTTTTTTTTTTTTGAAAAGAATGACCAATTAATATTACATCAATAAATCTGTATCAGCTACCGTCTATAGAAGGCATCGACAAGAGAAAGGATCGGCAACGTTGTTCTCCTATCTTTCTCCACTGTCATTATAACGTGTACCTCACTTTATATGTTTTCTCTTATGGTTTCTCTAATTTACTCCACAGCTCTCCTTGTTCACTGAACACAGGAGCTTGATAAATGACAGAAAAATAATTAATAACGTTTCCAAAAGAGAATTCAGTACAGGAGAGAAATATTCGCGCCCTAATAAAAACAAACCCTACTCATCCAAGTTCAAACAGCATTTGTCTACTCACAGAAATACGTGAGCGAGTTTTAAACGTTCCGACAAAACGAGACTCAAGTGGAAAATTTTATGAATGAAAGTCACCCCGTTGACAAACCCTTGCTGGGGGAGTTTTTCCCTCTCTTAAACAACCCCTCTTGGTGTTCACCCCTCTTTATCACTCCTCTACAGGTCCACTTGCCCCCTCCTCTTCACTCTTGAACCGCGTTGGGAGGCTGGAAAAAACGTGTCATGCGCAAAAAGTTTGTCAGAACTTGTGCGAGCTGCGCCTGACAAATTTTCACGGTGAAGTTTTGGCGCCGTTTCTTCACGGAACTTTGCGCGGGAATTTCTTTGGAGTTTCGCGCCAAAAACGTGTGAATATTATCAGGGATAACAAACTGAAACAAGTACTTACGCTATCTTTTCTTTATGCTATTATTATCATCACCAAGAAAATATAGCACAGGAAGATAGATATCCCAAGGAATTATGTTTCAAATGATCCAAATTTGTAGCCAATTCTTTTTTATTAATTTAGCGTATTACAGATATGAAGGATATGAGATTTTAGCGATGGTAATTCTATTTTCAAGTATGATATAATATCATCATTCGAAAGTAGTCATATCATTGATTCAAAAAGCAACATCGTTAATAAAATAAATAAACATATTAGTTCTTAGGAGAAAAGCTCAATGAATAGACTAGTAGTTTTATTTCTAAATCATGAAAAATAATACATTCTCTTGGTGAATATAGGCTATAGTGAGGTCCACGTTACTAGTAGTTCTGTGAACAGTAGACCTCACGCAGTATTCTCATCCACAAGTACCTGATTGAAGCTATAGACTTTATTGATTACAGCAATAAACTGGCTTCTCCACACATCTGTGTAATCACTTGTCAGCTGATTTATGATGAATAATTCTATAGTCTGATTTTTACTCTAATATTGGCGTATGAAGGAGGCTCCTTTTTCCTTTTATATTATCCTTGAAATGCAACATTTCCAGAAACTTTGTATATACGTCGACGCGCAATTAAAAAAGGAGCATACCTGTCACATTTCATGAAAATCTATTAAGGCGTTTCGCCGTAAATGCGAAACATATAAACATTCAAACATTTAAATATTAAGTGAAATGCCAAACCGTCAACTTGAATCTTAGACCTCACTTCGCTCGGTCAATTAAAGTAGTCATGTGATTAATTCAAAAAGTAAATGCGAAACATATAAACATTCAAACATTTAAATATTAAGTGAAATGCCAAACCGTCAACTTGAATCTTAGACCTCACTTCGCTCGGTCAATGAAAGTAGTCATGTGATTAATTCAAAAAGTAACATCGTTAATAAAATAATGATTAAACAAGTTAGTTTTTAGGAGAAAAACTCAATGAATAGATTAAGAAAATGTAAAATGTGAATGTGTGGAATTAAAAGAAGTTTTATTGATTCGTATCAGGATATTGATTTAATAGTATCTTAAGTCACGAGGACGGGAAGGGGCCTTTTGCAGGCAAGAATGATGTTTCTAGTCGAGGCGTTAGCCGAGACTAGAATTTCATTCGAGCACTGCAAAAGACAGTCACATCCAAGTAGCTTACACTATTTTTCGTCATAATAATCTAGAAAAGAATAATTGAGAAACAGAAAACATTGCCTGCTTGTTCTGACATTACTACATGCATTCAATAAACATAACCTAGTTTACAAGTTTCAAATCGAGAATTTATTGATTGTAGTTGACAAAACATCCACCTGGAGTGCTAAAAGGCGGCAGTTTTGCTGTTCCAAATTCGTAACTAGGAAACAAACTCGACTAGAATTGTTTGGAAGTTGATATTGTGGTGATAATTATTCATATTGAATAAAAATACTTAGAAATTGTCAAAAAACAACAGATTTATTGATACTTAGAGAGACCGGTTTCGGTTGTTACACCGTTGTCAATCTCTAATAAACCATTCAGAATGAAATCATGATTATTCCATCATTGGAGAACTATCTTATCAACCTTAGTCTGAACACTTGGAGACACTCAAACATGTTCAAAACTTAAGAGATTATCACAATCAAGATGGAGATTATCATGAACAGATAAGATTATTGTATGATCTTTAAAATTGATCATTGAATATACATTAAAAGTTCCATATGAAATGAGATCAAAACGGATGGGATAGAGCACACACCTTAATCAAATTACTAGTAGTTCTGTGAACAGTAGACCTCACGCAGTATTCTCATCCATAAGTAACTGATTGAAACTATAGACCTTACGTCGACGAGTGATTAAAAAAGGAACATACCTGTCAAATTTCATGAAAATCTATAACCGCGTTTCGCCGTAAATGCGCCACTTATAAACATTTAAACAAAAAGAGAAATGCTAAACCGTCGACTTGAATCTTAGACCTCACTTCGCTCGGTCAAAAATAATCATTGTCAAATCGAGGTGGAGATTATTATGAACAGATACCATTTCTATTGACTTGAAAATTGATCATTGAATATACATGAAAAGATTCAAAACTAATAATATCGAAAGAATCTTCGTGTCAGATAGGATGGAAGACACACCTCAATCAAATTCACAATAGTCCACTTGCTAGAAATCAGACGTTCTAGAGCTCGTTACGTCAGAGCTCTCTGATTGGCGGGAACTTGGCACTCCCACTTTCAACGCCTTAAGGCAACCAATCTAGAAGCTCAATGTGGAGCTAAACCAAGCCTTCACACTAGAAACTAGAATACTATAAGCGTATGATTTTCCAATAAAATCTTCACTCACTCCTCAAAGATTAACGGATGAGTTGAATCAAGCATCATGGAATAAAGGCTTATTCCATCATTCAAAGCTATTCTATCATGAAGGTCACGTTATAATCGCAGTATTTGATTAACATTGGTGTTGCTATCTTTGTCTATCATTCGACAAGGCAGATGGCACTGTCCTTTGTCAGCAACGCGACGTAGTGAGTACGTTTTTTAACAATTTAGAAATATAATTAATCACCGAAATATCTAATCTTAATTATCTTAATGATTGAGAAATTTTTCATGACGTATAAAATATTATTGATTATGTACAACAAGAATAAACAGTTAATATTAGCATAGAGAAACGATAGCGTAAGTAGATATCCCATGGTATAGGGCGTTTATGTCGCAACATTTACTGTTATCCCAAGCCGATAGTTCACGTAGTTCTTTCCCATGCAGCTGTGTGACGCTGGTAGTCTCTCAAATTGTGCCGTTCCCACACTCTCACCCCAACAAAACAGTAAAAATTTACAATAATCGACAGTAATCGGCTTGAGATAACAGTAAAAGTTGCGACATAAATTCCCTATACCATGGGATATCTATTTACGCTATTGTTTCTGTATGATATTACTTCTCATTTACCGGTGTCAACAACTATTCTCCATGGAAGGCAGTGCCAGAAAAGAGAATGATGGGATTCAGCATTCAGCAGCATAATTAAACTCAAGTCAAATGATATTGAGAATAGATATCTATCTATATAGAAGCGAAATGGCACTCAATCACTCACTAACTGACTGACTGACTGACTCACTCACTCACTCGAAGAACTAAAAATCTACCAAACCAAAAACGTTCAAATTTGGTAGGTATGTTTAGTTGGCCCTTTAGAGGCGCACTAAGTAAGAAATCTATTGGCAATATTTCAACTCTAAGGGTGGTTTTCAAGGGTTTAAAGTTAGTCTTTTAGCATGTATATTCTTCTTATTCCAATCTCTTAATTATAATTGAAAAATGTCCATACCATATGTTAATATAGAACTATAATCTAGAGAGAGTACCTCTTCGAAACAGTTGTTAACTGGTAACTAAATAATAATTTTGTCAGGTTGGCATTAAGTTGAGTTGACTTTGTTAGATTGGCACCAAGTTGGAGATTGAAATGCATTCATTGCGGAAAAATTGATTGGGCACAGCTACTTCAATCAGAGCTATTACTGGGAATATTATATCGCCTGATATGACGAGCGAAGCGAGCCCGCTGATATATTTTTTTACGGGGGTCCAGGGGGCGGAGCCCCCTGGCTAGACGAATACGGCGAGCGAAGCGAGCCTGACGGCTAGTCAATATATAAGAATGGATTGAACATTGAATCAGATACTGGCTTTACCACTGATTTAAAGGTTAGAAAAGAATATGTTATTGATCCGACCATCTGTTTTCAAAAGTTTTCAACACTGTTTGTGGATAATCCTGCATTTTGATTGGTCGAGGACTCTTTGCATAATGTAGAATCCATTTCATGCCTTAATAAGAGTAGCATTATTTTGAAAATCCTCTGCGAGAAAAGGAACTCTTATAGGATTGATTGTATCGTTGTAATGCTCACGTCATTATAACATGAACTATTTTGAGTCTTGAATTTCGGCGTTCATCAGACTTTAAACTGGAAGGCAGATCAGTCATCAACTCTTAAATCAGCACCAAGGTGATTTTTTTCAAATGAATCCTATTAAAAAATTTGTATATAATATTGGAGGATATAGAGAGAATTATCAGTCATTTCAAGTGAACTATTTGGGGCTTCGAGTGTCTCAAAAAAACCACCTTGGAATCCCATGCCCAAGAGATGAGAATACCAGGAAACCCACAAATTTTATGATTTCATGCTCATCATTAAGAAAAACTCAACTCACAATATTTAATACGGAAACTTACCCCGTCCACTGCGTCCCACAAACCGCAGATCGTTAAACTTGGCGACCTGGTTCTTCATGACAGCCGTGCAGTTCCTCAGCTCCGCACAGAAGTTCTCATCGTTTCCGGCCCGTACCGTGACCACAGTCCCGTCCATGACGTCACCAAGGGCCACCACCTTGAACGCCACCGGAAGTGTCTTGTTGGACCGCCAGTGCGGCGGAAGAACGGTGCAAACAAAGTGCGGACTCCCCGGTGCGCACTAGCTCGCCAGGGTGTTCCGAAAGGAAGTCGCCCAGGGTCCGCTCGGCGAGGATGTCGGAGGTCATCTTGGTGTAGGTGTCGTTGAGGAGGGAGCCCCCTGTACCTCCCTCGGGGGTGGTGCCTCCTGTTGTGGCTGTGGTTGTGTTGCCGGTTAGGTGCATGGTGGGGGGATATTCAGGCCAAAGATTCTCACATAGAATGGAAACTCTGTCTCAAGAATTGTGCCCGAAAAATGTGTCTCGAGACCATTAGATCAACTAAGTGTCCCAAGGTCAAACAGTTTATATTGAGAGAACACTAGATTCACACATAGATGATGTCTTATTGCGGTTTTATGCCTGAAGAATCAATCGTTTTTTTTAAGAACTCTGTCTCAAATTTATGTCTCGAAAGATGTGTCTCAAGAACTATGCGTTTAGGCCACAGATTCACACATAGAAGGAAAACTCTGTCTCAAGAATTGTGCCTCGAAAAACGTGTCTCAAAAACATTCAATCAACTAAGTGCCCCAAGGTCAATTAACTTATATTGAGATAACCTCAGATTCACTCAGGTATTTTTGCTCTTTGAACCTGAAGAACTATGAAATCAATCGTTTCTCAAGAACTCTGTCTCGAAAAATGTGTCTGAAGAACTATGTGGTATCCGTTTAGGTTCGATACCTTAAAAATTGTGTCTTAAGAACAAATTATATTGAGAGACGTGTATTGTATACAAAATGCCAGAAAATTTCTAATCTCTGTCAACTCTTTGCGAACCTATCTGTGACTCTTGGAAAAATCACCAATTGATGTTCGCTTTGTATTCGCCGTTAGTTGCAGTCCTTCTCTCAAACCATAGAATCTCACCAAAAAAGTTGTTTACGCTGCGTTTTTATGTCACCAACACAAGAGGTTCAGTTGTTGAATGGTTGTCCTGAAGGAGCATTTAGCTTTTCGACCGAAATAGCATAATTTGGATGTGCGACATGTTTATTGATGCCACAAGTATCAGTTGTGATGCCCAGAAGTTGCATGCATCACCTCAAGAGGTTGAAACATACATTCAAATTCCACCGATGTATGACCTCTTGCAGTAGTAGTTTACATTAAATTTGTGTTTGTGTAGAAATAGCTGGTTCAAAAGTGTTGTCATCTAGATGCATGCCTTTTCTTACTGAGTCCACAACCCTATAAGTCTTCAAAGTCGTAAATTACACTAGATGCATGCAATTTTGAGGATACTAACACTGTATTATCAGACATAACTCTCGATAACTTTCTAGTTCACTTTCAGCTAAACGGTTGTTCCCTTGGTTGAGGTAGATGTGACGACATTTTAATTATTTGAATACTTGATTTGAAGACACAATAATTTGAAGATCTAAAGATGAGATTCAAAGATTTGGTGATCAAGGTTGAAAGTTTGGAGCTGTGAAGATGTAGTTTGAGATCAGTCGATGACGTTTAACAGGTTTGAAGATGGATTTAGTATAGATGCAGTTGCAAGTCCTCAGGTGAAATTTCGATATTTATGAAGATGTGGTGATGAAATTCACTATGTGATTATTTGAACAAAATTTGTGGTTGAATTTTCAGATTTTCTTGTCATTCCACGATGAATTTGTAGCTCTTTTACATGAAATTTTGTAATAAAGATGGAATTTGTAGTTTTGTTCTGGAAGATAATCAACAACGTGGATTTAAAATGTTTTGAAGCTATCCTCCTTCAATGTGGCTCAAATTCAACAATTTTCTCACCACTTGCACGATATATAACTTTAATTCAATCGTTTCCAAATAATTCAACTCGTTCGAACAATTGGATATGAAATCATTTCTGATTTTCAAAACACTTTTTAAACTATCTGACCCCAGGAAACTCCTTTACAACCTATCAGTCATTTCTCCACTGATGAAATCACGATTAGTTCTAGTCTCTCTTGTACTTCCCTCTTATCTAGTTGAGTGAACGATATCTAGTGATCAGATTATGTTTGGAATTGAAGATAATTCATTGAAATTTGTACTTCTCAAACTGTTCACATCCTTAAAAGTTGATTCAATTATTTAGACTTTGAAATGTAGATAGCAAAATAGTTCATTAGAATTTGTACTCTTCAAACTGTTGCAACCTCCTCTTACAGCCGAATAATTTTCACACACTTCTCTAAATTTTGTACTTCCAAAAATTGTCAACGTTTTACAATTTTGTCAGAGACTTTCAACAAAACCGCATATAATCTTGTTAATTTTGATCTATATCTTGTATCTTGTATCTTCTTTTGTTTCTCACTTTTTTCATAAACTTTCAACTGCAGACTCTCAACAAAATCACATATAATCTTCCTTCTTTCGATCTATTCTTTCTTTTATCCGATCCTCTTCTTCTGTTTTTCACTTTTCTCATGAACTTTCAACTGCAACCATCAGTTTATTTCAGCTAATTCTGTTCCACTTGTTCAACTAGAAATCTTATTTTTTGAGAGAAAGTGTGCCTCGCAACAGAAATATGCGAGTATAGTTTCCAAGACTCTATTTTATCCAATATGAATGATTATTCCGACGAGATCTTCCTCAGTTTCAAAGCAATTCACATGTCAAGGGCGCTTATAAAATCTTATCAATGACTCTTATCAGCTTATCATGTCAAGAATGCTCATCTGTAATCAGCTCAAAACAGGCATTTTTGACAACTTCAAAGCCTGTTTAGCATTAGAGTCTTTCCAACATTTCTCCTATTGAAACTATCCACTGTTGTATGTTCGAATCTTCTTCAACTCGAAAATTTTGTAATTACTGTACCGTAGAAAATATTACAGTATAAGATGTTTCCCTATTAGAAGTTTTACACAATCTTCAAATCAAACAGTCAGTTTTCACGAAAGTTTAGATAGCAACCCTGACAATTTCACTTCCCTCAGCTATTTTCCAGTATCAAGCCGATTTTCCAACCTGATTTTCTACTTCAATCAAGAGTCACTTCTTGATAATCAAGATTGCTTGAAAATTAGCATAGAAAATTTCAATTTCCAGACCTATTTTTTGTGTCAACGCATCGGAACTTTTCTACTCCAATCAAGAATTTCTTTCTGAATGATAATAACTTGTTTTCTTTAACTCAGTCTACTCGAAATACAATTTCGTAACGAGTGTTTTCAAGAATAATTACTCTTCAAACTCTAGATATTTGTTCAAGAGTAGACTGGAATTCTTTTGATACGATCGCTTGTTACGGCAGTTTGAATGGTGATTCAAACTGTTAACACATAGACCCGATTTTGGCAGATGAATTGAAATATTTTATTAGTCTTCTGAGCTTGAAGTTTCAACAGGAACAAGTCAAAATTTATCCTCCTACTTGTCTCGATTCTTCCTTTATCTTGTCTCCTTTCAATTCCCAAGTATCTTTATCTCAACTTAACTTTTCTAGGCTCTTCACCAAAATGCATCACACTTTCTCGAACAAGAGAACTTCTGCTACCAAACCTGGATGATTTTGGAAAAGATTTTCATTACAAAGAAACCGCTCACAGAGGTTCTCACACACAGTTAGTTCTATTAAAGAGAAAACCGTTTCGTCTAGTTCAACAACAATATCGTGCCCCTAATTCAGTACTAATTTAGTACGCAGATGAAACTCTTCCTCAACACTAGATTCAAATCTCCCTCTTCAAACTCTGTTAAGTGACTTTCTTTCGATACAATTCACGCTAAACATGATCAGTTATCACTCAAAATTCAAATCTTCTTTTTAAAATACTAACAAACGATCTCCTACTTTTCACGTTCCACACAAAACATGCTAATCACGATTGGTTTGGCAAAACTAACAAATTTATAGAATCCTTGCTCAAGGTTGTTAAAGCTTTGAACAACTTATGCAATCCTCAAGTAAGAAATTTCTCCTTCAGTGATTTTTCACCGGAAATGATATTTCATTCTCGAAATATGGATGTAACGACTGTTATACGAAGTTGACAGTTATCGAAACCATTTGATATAAACAATTTTGATAACTTGGTACCGTGCGAAAAATTGAGAATAGGCAGCCGAAAGTCTTACACAATCTATACCCTATTGTCACAAGACTGACTTTAACGTCACAGTTCCACAAGAAACGTGGTACAGAGTTATATAACTGTTACTATGAGAACTACTCCAAGTCCTTGTTTATATTTTTAAAAGTATTCAATGGAATTCAATTCTGTAGTAACGGAACCCCAGTTTCATCTACTTCACCATCAAATCAAAGGCTTTTCTTCAAACTATCCAATTTTCAAATATTTTCCAATTAGGTATTCAAACTCGTCCCAATTAGTAAAACTATTCTTCATGCATACTGCACACTATTATTTCTCAACTATCTGATTTCCAAACAATTTCCAAATTGTTGAAACTATTCGTTGGATTTTTCCACTCGAAATTCACATTTGTCACTCACTCGGATACAACTCAAAAGTCACATTATAACTTTCCAAACTTCACGTTGTAAAATTTAACATGAGTTACTTGTAACCGGGTGCAACTCATGAGTTACATCAAATTTTTCAAAATATTTGTTAGAACGTTGGTGGGCTAGTCTCGTCGAACTTCACACTTCAAATGAGTAGCTACAAGCCAAGAGTTGCATTCAATCTTTAAAAAAATCCTTTAGAATATTTCTACAATTTTCGAACAAACACTTTCCACATGATTAGCTACAACTCAAGTATTACTTGAACTTTTCAAACTTTTGGAACATTTGACACTCTTTTAACTGGTTATACCTCGAGCGTTACATAAATCAACGTTTGATCGTATAACTGAAGTGTTACTTTAAACTTCTCAAACTATACGTTACAACATTTAACACTATTTTAACTGGCTGATGCAACTCGAGCGTTACATCAATCAACGTTTGATCGTATAACTGGAGTGTTACTTTAAACTTTTCGAACTATAAGTTGAAACATTCAACACTCTTTTAACTGGTTATACCTCGATTGTTACATCAATCAACGTTTGATCGTATAACTGAAGTGTTACTTTAAACTTTTCGAACTATAAGTTGAAACTTTTAACACTCTTTCAACTGGTAACACCTCGACGTTAAACTTTTCTAACATTTAACGTGAACCACAAAATTTGAGAGGCTACCTCGAGCGTTTAAAAGAACATCACAACAATTCCCGCGCGTTAGTCACGCGGACCAACGTGACGTCTCGTAGCGCGCGCGGTTTCGTCACGTGGCCTGAGCGGAAACAGCTTCAACACGATCGACGATCACCCTTCGGCTCCGAATCACGAATGCTTGTGAAATCACTCTCGACTGCTCTCAATGGTTGCGGTGATGCCAGCGAGCCGCAAGATGGCGCGGGAGGGGCGCGGAAGCGGCGCGCGTGCGTCAGTCGCGAAAGCAGGAACGTCGCGGTTCAAATTGGACGACAGTAAACGACAGTAAGACTCGGCTACTGTGTACTGTGGCGGTAGCTTATAGCCAGCCACTACAATGGAGAGTCGGTGAAGAATATTGGTAAGGCAGGGGGTGTGGTGAGGGTGTGATTGTAGGGGTAGGATAAAGGGGAGGGACTCGAACCCACGGCGCGCAAGCTCTGAATGTGGTGGACACACTCATACACTCACAACACTCGAAGAGAGAAAGAGGGTATGAGAGAATCTGTGTGGTTGGTTTACTTCATACTGTGTGTGAGAGTGAATGAAAGGGATGTATCGATAGAGGGAGAGAGTGCGAGTTTGGTTTATTCCATACTGAGAGAGAGGGAGTGAGTTTAGAGAAGGGGGGTGTGTGTGAGAGGGGATGATAGAGAGGTGTATCCAAAGAGGGAGTTTGGTTTATTCCATAGTGAGGAAGAGGGAGTGAGTTGGAAAGGGAGAGAGAGTGAGAGAGATGTATAGATAGAGGAAAGAGTGTGTAAGGCTAGTTTACTCCATACTGGGAGAGAGATAGTGTAGGAGAGGGAGAGAGAGAGCGTGCAAGAGAGTGTGTGTGTGAGAGAATGTAAGGGGGGAAAGAGAAGAAGAGAAAGTGCGATGGAGAAGGGTTAGTTCCCCTGAAAGGTAGTGAGAGAGTGTAGGAGTGAAAGAGAGCGGTCGAGAGAGGGTAAGAGAGACACTGATTAAGAAGGGTTAGTTTCCACCACCCTCCACAAACCATGGAAATAGTAGTGAAGGGTTATCCACCCACCCATCTTACTCGACATTTCTCACACTCACTCTCTCTCTCTCAAACCGCCCTCCCAAAACCACAGTCTGCGTTGAAAGTTTTTTAAACCGAACTCTGCCGATCTCTGAGTTCGTGTGGGGGTTGAAATACACCCCCCCCCCACCACCAGAAATAGCGAGTTACCCCTCTGTGTTCCTTATCATAAAACTGACCCTTCCAGGAGTATGTATGTAGAACTTACTTTACTTTTATGTAGATGTGCGTAGGTGTGAGTGTGTACTATGTGTGTACATGCATGTGTGTGTGTGGACAGTGGAGGGGGAATTGCTCTTTCTCATCTCTGCTTAGTGTTCCGTCTTCCCTCTGGTTTTTCTTGACCCTTTCTCTGTGTGGTGATCCTTTTCAACCCTTTCTTTTTTGGGGTGATGTATTTTATTCCAATTTTCACTGACTGATTTTCCTTGCTTGGTTATTCTCACTGATTTTATTTTTCTTGACCGCTTTGTTTTTTTTTCTCTCTCCTTCTTCTGCTTTTTCTTCAACTTTTGTTCATTCTACACTGTTTCTTCGTTTCATGTCCTACTTCTTCTTCTCCTCTGTGTGTTTAATAGTTCTTAGTTCTTTATTTCCTGCGCTGATGTATTTTATTTCAATTTCACTGACTGCTTGGCTTGTTTACTTCTTTTCTCTAATTTTCTTCTCCTTGCCCACTAGTTCTTCGTCTTTCCTTTCCTTCTGCTTCTTCTTCATCTTTTCTCTGTGTGTTAATCCTTTTCAACCCTTTCTTTTTTGGGGTGATGTATTTTATTCCAAATTTTACCGACTGCTAAGGTTTTTTAATTAAATCTCTGATTTTCTTACTCTTGACCACTGTTTCTTCGTTTTTTTCTCTCCTTCTTCTGCTTCGTCTTCCTATTCTGTGTGTGTGTTAACTTTGTCAACCTTTTCATTTGCTCTGATGTATTTTATTTCATTTTTCACTGACTGTTCATCTTGGTTTACTCCTTTTCTCTGATCTTCTTCGATTTTCTTCTCATTTTACACTGTTCCTTCGTTTCTTCTTCTTCTTCTCTTCTTCTTCTTCTTCTTCTCTGTGTGTGTTAGTCTTCATCAGGCCTGTCTTTTCTGGGCTGATGTATTCTATCACTGTATAATTTTCACTGACTGCTTTTCTTTTGTAGTTCTTCTCTCTGATTAACTTTGATTTTCTTCTTCTTTTACAAAGTTTCTCCGTTTCATCAACTTCTTATTCCTCTCCAAAGCTATTATGTTCTGAACATTGGTATCCAAGACACACTTTTTTCTGTTGATAGTCTTCTTTAAACTCCTTTTCAATGATTATCTTTGATTTTTCTCAAGCCAATTACCGTCTTCATCATTTGATTTTTTTCAAGTCATTTACCATCTTCATTCTCTATCTTATCCTTCTTCTTCTGCTTCTTCTGCTTCTTCTTTTCCTTTTTTGTTATCTTCTTCTTCTTCTCCATCTTCTTCTTCGAAGCTTCTCAATCTTCAAACATTTACACTGATAATTCTCGTGTATATTTTTCTTGTAATGATAGTCTTTTTCAACGTCTTTTATAAAATTTTCCTTGAATTCTTCTCAATAATTTTTCCGTCTCCTCCACCACCTTCTTCTACTTCTTTCTTCCCTGCTTTTTGTTCCCTTCTTCTCATTCTTCTCCTTTAACTCTCCAGCAGCTCCTAGGAGTAGATTTTTCCGTTCTTTCTTCTTTTTCAAGTTTTCTGTTCTCAACTGATGACTTTTGTGAACAGGTTTCCCTATTTTAATAGGCTTTCCACGCGTTCCTAGAGTTTCCTCTTGGTCTTTCCCAAGTCTCCCACTGTTTTCATTCTCCACTTATCTCGTATTTTCTGTCTTTTTTTCCCAATGCTTTTCTTGAATTATTTTTTCCGTCCGTAGATTTTTCAATCCTTCTCCTTTTGCTTCATGAATGTCATAACCGTACAATTCTCATTCCATATATTTTTTATATTTTCAATTATAGCTTATTCTTCATTCTCTCCAGGAGATTGTAATCTTTACACTTTTCCTACCTCTTTTGGGTTTGTCTCTTCATTTTTCTCAACGTTCTATTCCCATGTTTCATCGTTCAATTCCTTGAAGTCAGTCGATTTTACTTCAATTTTCTCTTATTTTCGGTTCTGATTTGTTGGCTCACGATAGGAATATCTCATTTCTCCTTATAATTTACTCTTCACAATTGGAATCAACCACATTCCTCTATAGAGATATACATGAATTTTGATTCTATCGCACTTTTTCATTCATTATCTGATCAATTGAAAATGTTACAGCAATAGTCAACTCAGAATTTTATCGTATCTGAATTATTCCACCTAGTTGTTTTTCCATTCTCTTTCTTTCGATACCCTTCTCATATAACTACTAGTAGTTCTGTGGACAGTGGACCTCACACAGAATTATCATCCACAAGTACCTGATTGAAACTATAGACCTTATGAAAATACAGCAATAGACTGGCTTCTCCACACATCTGTGTAATCCACTTGTCAGCTGATTTATGAGGATAATTCTATGGTCTGATTTTTACTCTAATATTGGCGTATGAAGGTGGCTCCTTTTTTCCTTTTATATTATCCTTGAAATGAAAATTTCCAAAAACCTTGTATATACGTCGACGCGCAATTGAAAAATACCTGTCAAATTTCATGAAAATATATTACCGCGTTTCGCCGTAAATGCGCTACATATAAACATTTTAACATTTGAACATTAAGAGAAATGCCAAACCGTCGACTTGAATCTTAGACCTCACTTCGCTCGGTTAATTATTCTTCAAATTCGTTTCCTAATTCATTTCTCACTGCTACCCTTCCCGTTTCCAACAGCTATTCTGATTTTATTACTCACACCAGCTTCCTATGTTTCACCCTTTCTCTTATCACTTGCATTGTTCTCGACTGTCCAGTCATCTTTGTCCCCTAGTACCGAGTTCAACCCTTTAACGACTAAAGGTCTTTCCCTCCTCATCGACTTCCTCCTCCTCCTCCTCCTTCTTCTTCTTCCTCTACTTCTTCTCCATCTTCTTCTTCAACAATACCTCGTCTCCTTTTTCTTCTCTACCATCTTCTCCACCATCTCCTCCTCTCCTCTTCCTCCTTTATCCTTTTTCCTACCCTTCTTCTATAACACAACCTCCTTCTTCTCCTTCTCCTCCTCCATCTTCTCCACTTCCTCCTTTCATTCCTCTTCCTCCATCTCATCCTCCTCCATATTCTCACTCCTTCCTACATCTTCCTCCTCCTCTTTTTACTCCTTCTCCAACACTTCGTACTCTTTCTTTTTCTCCTCATCACCGTCCTCTTCCTCCTTTTTCTCCTCCTCTTCCCTTCTGATCACCTTTCCACTCGTCCTTCTAATCTCTTCCTTCCCCTCCTCCTCCACCACCTCCATTATTTCCATCATCTTCACCTCCTCTTTCTATTTTTCTTCATACTCCCCCTTCTCCTACACCCTTTCCTGTTTCATCTGTTTCTCCATCATCTTCTCCTCCTTTATTACTTAGCCTCTTTCTCTTAATCTCCTTCTTTTCCTCCACCTCTATCACCTCTCTCCTTCCTTCACCAACTCCTCCTTCTTTTTCTTCTCCATCTTCTTCTCCATCACTTTCTTCATCACTTTCTCCTTCTCCTCCTTCTATTACTTAGCCTCTTCCTCCTCATCACCTTCTTTTCCTCCACTTCTTCTCATCTTCCCTTACCACTACCTCCTCCTCCTCCATTAACTCTTCCTCCTCCTCCTCCTTCTCTTCCTCAACCTCCTCCTCCTCCTTCCCCTCTCCTCACACCCATCACCCTCTCCTCCTCCTTCTAACCCTTCTTCCAATCAGCTCCTTGCACCGTTAATATTAAAGGGGCAAGTGCAATGATTTGATTACAGAGAGAGAGAGTGAGAGAGAGTGTGAGAGAGGGTGGGTTAGAGAGAGAGAGTGTGTGTGTGAGATTGAAAGAGTGACAGTGTGAGAATGAGAGAGTGTAAGAGAGAGTGAGAAGGAGTGAGAGAGGGTGTGTGAGAAAGAGAGAGAAAGTGTGTGTGTGAGGTTGAGAGAGTGTGAGAGAGATAGAATGAGAGAGTATGAGAGAGAGAGTGAAGGAGCGAGAGAGAGCGTGAGAGAGAGTAATTTCGAACTATCAGCAGCTTTTTCGTATCTGCAACATCAATACTACTCATTCAAG
Source organism: Nilaparvata lugens (assembly GCF_014356525.2). NCBI lineage: Eukaryota > Metazoa > Arthropoda > Insecta > Hemiptera > Delphacidae > Nilaparvata > Nilaparvata lugens. The sequence continues at coordinate 2,483,253 of NC_052504.1, forward strand.
CAACGCTGAAATTCCATAGTGAATTTCATCATGATTGTAGAGAGTCCCCAAGGGGCGAGGGAGCGAGATGTGAAGAGGACCTTAGGATTGTCGTCCCTTTGGAAAGGTGAGGCTGACCCTTTCACATCTAGTGTAGTGAACTGACATTTACCTACAATACCTCCATAGGAAATTGTCTCAATAATATTGACAGATTGCTTCAATTCATGATAAATTAAAATGTGCTCCGCAAAGGTCTATTTTGAAACTTGACAAACTGAAAACTTGATGTAATGAATCTTGAAGAATTGAAAACAGGCATATAACTTTTCCTGGTTAATTGAGAATCGATATGCAAAATTTCAAGTTGATCAGTCCAGTAGTTGAGACGTGATGATGCGTCGAACATAATTTTTCCATCCTGTACGTGTATAAGCCAGTTCTTTCCTTCCATCATAATTATTATGTATTTATTCATGCATTCAATCATCTAGAGTTACACAACTTACAGAAAAATACCACAGGCTTACGCCCAAAAAGGTTCTGATTCTAATTTATATAACAGTCCAAAATGTATCTAGGTTATGTGTCACTTATAGTCTCTATATCTATAGTATAGATAAGTTCTCCAACTTGGTGCTAACCTAACTAGTAGTTCTGTGAACAGTAGAGATCTCAAAGGTTGGTGTATCAAAAATGCTAACATCAAAAGCTAATCTCCTTCAAGACATACTGGCTTCAGGACAGCCCAAGCTCAAAGCAGAGAAAGTTCGAGAGACAATACTATGTTATTTTAGTTATTAATTGCATGCGTTATTGCACGCAATCAATAGTTTATTTATTTATTCATTTATTCATTTATTCACAATGGAGACAACGGGTTTCCCCAAATATGTTTCCTTAACAATGAAAATTGCACAGATACAAATGAAAGAAGGAAAATAATGATAAAAATTAAAAGAACTTATGCAATGATAAATAATACAAACAACAAAAATACCACCTAATTCAAAAATGAAAAATACAAAGATTTCAAATACTTGTGAAAAAAGTAAAATTAAAACAAATTGAGAATTCAAAATTCCAAAACGTATAAAAATTAAAGAATATAATAAAGAATAATAATGAACAAAAATTTTATCAATAGAATAAATGACATTTATAACTGAACGACGTTCCAAACCATATGCACATCCACACTGATACACCAACTATTTATTTGATCAGATCATGCTTACACAAGATTTAATTTATCATATAACGCTTTCCGGAATTTAGCGCGAGAAAACCAGAAGACATCAAGGCGCCCAGACAAGCTGTTATAAGTTCTTTGCATCCTATTTTAATAGTGCATAAAAATTGCATTCAAGAGGCATGCAATTTAAAGTCTACAAAGCTGCTGATTTTTTACCAAGTTACATTGAGATATTATAATTGAATGCGTCATGGCATGCGATTTTTATTCCACTCGACTGCTGATTTATGATGAATAATTCTATAGTCTGTTTTTATATCGATATTTATTAGTATTGGCGAATGAAGGAGGCTCCTTTCTCCTTTTATATTATCCTTAAAATGCAAATTTCAAAAAACTTTGTATATACATCGACGCGCAATTTAAAAAGGAACATACCTGTCAATTTCATGAAAATCTATTCCCGCGTTTCGCTGTAAATGCGCAACATATAAACATTTAAATATTCGAACATTTAAACATTTAGAGAAATACCAAACCGTCGACTTGAATCTTAGACCTCACTTCGCTCGGTCAATAAAGTGACAGAACTCGAAATTTGTTTAGAAACCTTCCTCAACTTAATGCTAACCTGACAAATTTGGACTGACTATTAATTTAGTTGCCAATTTTAACCATCTGTTTCGAAGAGGTAGTCTCTCTAGATTATTGTTCTATATTAACATAATGTTATGTATTCAAGTCTCATGAATGCAATTTGAACATCAATTCTGAAAAATCTAGAAGGGAAATTGGAATTTGAGCTTCGAGGTCCACGAGATTGATAGTTTAAGAATCTTTATCTTATGCAAAATTTGGAGATCTAAATCATTTGCATTTTTCGGTATGCAATCAAAAAGTTAACATGTTTTGATGCGAACAAACGAACAAATACAACCCTACTCTATCTCATTATCTAGATGTGTAGATTATATTTACTCCAACAATTATAGGGAATAAAGCTGCGTTTACACCGGGGTTAATAACACGATTTATTAACAAATAGTTATTTGTACATCTAGAGTGAAAAGTACGACTTTTTCTCCCTGAGGGAAAGTTTGAAGCCGAAGCCAAGGCAACAATTTTCCTGAGGGAGAAAAAGTATTTTTCACTCGTGATGTACACAACATTTTTCCTCCATCTACATTTTTTTATAGAAACTGCAAATAAAATCATTTTAATAACTTACGTATTGGTGTCAATGTTTCCTAACAACATAACCTAAAATCTAAAACCGTAAAAAGCGGCCGTCTGATTGACACTGCCGATTGCGCTATCTAGCAAAAGTTGTAACAATTATATCAGCTGGGTGTCTACCAAAAATGGCTGACTCCAGATCACGCGGTTTCAGATTTGAATTGCAGATCAAAAATATTTGTTGGCTGGTATTTTGGAATAGAATAAGATATTTTAAAGATTGTATAAATTTTTATCGTCTACTATATTAAGATATAATATCATAGAAACATATATTTCATGAGTTGATCAAATTTCTGGTTGTGGTATTGAATTCAGTTGACTCAATGACAGACATCTCTTTATGCTTTCTCATCTGAGCTTAGACCTTCTAACCTATTATAATGTAAGTTTTAAAATAGAGATGCTTCCCATGTTATTTAAATGGAGTCACTTTTACTCCTAGGGTTTTTCTGTTTTTTACCGAGAGCGAAAAAGTGACACTTTAGTATTGTGTTTCAGGGAGTAAGTAAGTACTTTAGCCAATAGGTGGAGGAAAAAGTTATTAACTTGACTGAATCGGCAAGAGTTCATCTTAATAGAAGTATATATAACTCGTGTTTTTAACAGGAAATTCCTAATTAAAAAATGTTATGAACATATATGTTGACGACTTTTACTATTAACATCAATTGATAACAAAAATGTTGAAAACTTTTTTCTATTAGCTCCAGTGGGAAGAAAAGGATTGTAAGGTTGAGGATTTTATGAATGAAGGATTGATTTCTTTATGTGTTATTCTAATCACAATGTGTAATTGATGATAAAAAAATAATATATTCTAGAATTTGATTACTGTTGGAATATTTTAAACCAAACCTATCATTTCATCCATAGGATCCTTCAACTTATAGCATGCTTCTCTATATGAGGTTATTGTAAATTGGAGGAAACAGTAGTAAGTTGAAAGATTTCATGAATGGAGTGTTGTTTTTGGTTCGAATTATTTCAACAATGTTTGAATGTTTCAAGGCTGTGCAAAGGCTGGGAATAAAATTTTCACTGGTGAAATTTTTCAAAGTTTTTCGTTTTGTATATCATCAAGCTATCAAAATAAAAAAGTTTTCTTAAGAAAACATTTTTTTCCGATTATTACTTTTTTAGATATGAGCGCCTAAAGTTTAAATTTTTGGTACAGAACATTTCAAATTCGTTAAGAGATAAATCCATGAGATTTGGAGAAGAAATTCTCCATGGTATTTTTAATCTAGTGAAACAAAAATTTTCTAAAAATATCAATTTTTGATAAGTTATACGATTTACCAAAAATGACCAAAAGTTATTTTTGTCATATTTAGTAAATTCACACAACACTAAGATACATCAATATGGAATACAATTAATTACATCAATAAAAAAACATTACAGTATAAAAATAATAACAAAATATGTTATTTGAATAGCTCTCAAAATTGATATTTTCAGAAAATTTTTGTTCCACTAGATTTAAGTGATACGATGAAGAATTAATTCTCTGAATCTCATGGATTTATCTCTTACCAAATTTGAAATGTTCTGTCCCAAAAATTCAAACTTTAGGCGCTCATATCTCAAAAAGTGTTTTCCTGAGAAAACTTTTTCATTTTGATAGCTTGATGATATACAAATCAAAAAACTTTAAAAAATATCACCAGTGAAAATTTTATTCCCAGCCTTTGCACAGCCTTAAAACATTCAAACATTGCTGAAATAATTCGAACCAAAAACAACACTTCATTCATTCTTCATTCATTCATTCATTTATTCATGGACAATAGATACATGCAGGTAAAAACAACAGGAATTCGCCCCAAACTGCTTTAACCTTAATTGGAATACACAGTCTAGAGGTTATGTAAATTATAACTTAATTTACATCATATTTTGAGTCCAAAAAATGTATGTACTACAATAATTGAATTTAACAGATTAATAATTTAAAAATACAAATCCAAACAAAAATCTTCCTCCACAATCACAAAAAAATTTACTTAAATCCACAAAAATTTAACTCATGTTGAAATTCTAATTCATGAATCTTTCAACTTACAACTGTTCCCTCCAATTTAAAATAACCTA
>NC_052504.1:2487859-2512817 GCF_014356525.2 Nilaparvata lugens
ACTTGGTCGCCTATCACTGAACATTCTTTTCAAAAACAACTCTTGCACCTGATCAGAATTCAAATTATGTTGTACAGCTTCACTCATGTCAGAGATGTACCTCTTTTTTACATATTGTGCAATCAAATAGTATGAAAAGTTGAACAACTGTTCATTTAATATTTCTGAAAATCTTCACCTTTCATAATCATCTGCATAATGTCATCTTTAGCTTTTGGTGAGAAGCTAAATTTTTTTCATCATTCTTATTTCTTGTTCTTCTTCTTCTTCTGCTCCCTCTTCTTCTCCTCTTCTCGCCCACAGCTCGCACCATATTCATTCCTCAGGGATGTCGATGTAATTAAAGTAGTCCACTACTTCTCTCCCTCCTCCTCCTACTCCTCCACCACCTCGTCTGCCTCCTCCTTGTCATGTCCACCATATTAACCCTTCTGTTCTACGGAATTTCTCCCTCCTTCTTCATCTCCTCTTCCACCTACTCCGCCACCTTCATATTCTTCTGACATCACTTTCATCCTTCTGTTCTTCGTACCTCTCTTCTCCTTCTCATTCTCCTCCTTTCCTTCTTTCATCCTTCTCCTCCACCTCGACACCTCCTCTCAGTCTCCATCTACCACTTACGGTAGAGATCACCCTTATTTTTTATTTCGCCTCATAAGGGTGGGCTTCCACTTACGCCCTTGATACATTTCAGAAACATGTGAATATGAAGCTGATAAGGAAGAGGAGGAGGAGGAGGAGGAAAAAAAGGAGTAGTAGAAGCAGGTGCAGGATGAGAAAGAAAGAAGCAGATTAGGAGGAGGAGGAGGAATAGGAGGAGGAGGTGAATTAGGCAGTGGATAGGAAGGTTGTGGAGTAGAAGGTGGTGGTGCAGGAGGAGGTGGAGGATAAGGAGAAGAAGAAGGAGGAGGAGTAGGTGGAGGAGGAGGAGAAGGAGGTGGAAGAGGTGGTGAAGGTGGTGGATAAGGAGGAGAAGGAGAAGGAGAGAAGGAGGTGGAAGAGATGATGAAGGTGGTGTATAAGGAATAGAAGGAGGAGGATGAGTAGAAGGAGGAGGAGGAGGAGTAGAAGGAGGAGGAGGAGGAGGAGGAGGAAGAGGAAGTGGTGGAGGAGAAGAAAGAGGTGTAGAATGAGGGAGAAGGTCCAAAGAACAAAATGGTTAATATGGGGTAGGAAACAAGGATGAGAAGAGGAGGTGGATGAGTAGGATGAGTAGGATGAGTGGGAGGGGGAGGAGGAGAATGAGGGGAAGGATATGTCTCACCCTTATTATGTGCAATAACTCTTGTCTCTCTCTTTGTTATGCAAACGCAGACTGTTCTGAGTCCCCAGTGTCATTTCGTTATCAGTTTCAAACTTGTAACTTGAATTATTCGGTAATTAATTATGTTGTTGATCTATTATCATCTGCTTACTTGATTATTTCTTATCGAGTTTATGATACGGTATGATTAGATCATGATACTGTATTGCATGATTCATAGTTTTTTTTTTTGGATTGAATTATGTTCTTGGTTCATCTTGCTCACCTGATTGTCTATAATATAATAAATAGTCCAGTCAAGGAAAGGTTATGGAGGGAAAAGTTGGGAAGATAATTTTTGACCCCGCAGTTCTGTTTAGGGTAGAAAAGAGGTAAACATAATTATTATGATTTGGGAATGAGGACTTTTGATCATAATATGTTCTCATTCTAACTTGTCTCAACAAAGCTACAAAGTCAAAAGTTTAGTTTGAAATATTCTCTGCAAATTCCTTTGTCAATTGGTCTATTGTTGCAAAAATGGAGATTTCTCACTCAACACTAAGCTGCTGCAAAAGGTGTGGGGAAAATCGTGAAAGTGTAAAATTATACATCAAATTGGAGAGAATTCAATGCTTTATAAGCTCATAATCAGCATAGATTTTTCCCGTCGATGTTGAAAAGTTATAAGAGCAAAAATAGAAAAAATTGGTTGCAAACGGTTTTTTCAAAAATGTCACACCTTCAAATCAAATCAAATCAAATCAAATCAATTTATTTGTTTCCAGCATTTACAGTATAAACAATATATAAAAAGATATAATTGAAACAACACTCACATGGACACGCAGGTCTGTTTGTGAGTTGTTTGAGTTCGTAATTACATTATTTAGATTATTATAACTTGAGAGAAATTCCTGGAAAATAGATTTGGCTAGGTACATTGTATTGAAATGAAAAGCATAACTAAAGAAGTGAATTGAATTATGATATGTTAGATAATAGAAATTATTATTCAATCATATAAATATTGTAGCACAACTACACACATAACTCACACATACAGGGAGGGGGAAGACAGCCACACACACACCACACACATACACACAACACCAACATCTAAAATGGCTGTTAATGCATTTAAATTCATTGGTTGATACTGATGGAGGTAAAGAAGATGAAATTGGAAGCTCAAAATAATAAATATATAGAGGAATAAATTTGTATAGAATAGGTCTACAGTAGAATAATTGAAGCGTAAGCCTGGAGTTTAACCAACCGCGTTTGCGCGCAGCGGGGCTAGACGTACGCAGATCTCAAAATCAGATCACATTCGTCGTTATTAAGCAGATAACCACCCCCGCAATACTCTTTTATATTGGTATATTGAGCAATCCCCCGGGACTAACAAACAAAGGTGCATTCCGCAGAATTACGTGAACCAGAATGTCACATTTCTGTCGCAGACAGATCTCATATACGTGAAACACCAGAATGATGGAGATATGAGCCGCGGGTCAGGTAATTGTGTTGAGAGGAATTATTGAAAACAATATTATTTTTAATGCATAGGTCATAACAGATTTAACAAAAAATGCAAGTGGAGAACATTGAGCATGGAAATCTCTACAATTATTAATCTTTAGTAACATCTTCACTTAAAATTGAAAATAAGCTTGAAATTCGAGAAAATGTGATTATTTCAATTGCAAACTGTTGGCAACAAACTGTGTATTCTATTGAATCATTCACGATGAAGAGATAGCAGACATCGAGTCATCGACAGTCATAGAGAAACAAAACATAAGTAGATATCCCATGGTATGAGGCGTTTATGTCGCAACTCTTACTGTCATCTCAAGCCTATAGTTCATGTAATTCTTTCCCATGAAGCTGTGTGACGCTGGTAGTCTCTCATATTGTGCCGTTCATGCACTCTTACCCCAAGAAAACAGTAAAATTCGTCAATAATCAACAGTAATCGGCTTGGGATAACAGTAAAAGTTGCGACATAAACGCCCTATACCTTGGGATATCTACTTACCCTATTGTTTCTCTATGTTACAGTCTTATTGTCCTGTCACCAGCTGGCTCGGATCTTGAATAGTAGACTTGAGATGCGCGAGAACTCTAGCGTCAGGTGATCAATTTCCATAACGGCAAGGAAAGTTGTGTGGATGCGCCACACCAGATTTTTTGGATTGAATTATGTTTTCCGTTCATCTTGCTCACCTGATTGTATATAATATAATAGTCCAGTCAAGGGAAGGTTATAGAGGGAAAAGTTGAGAAGACAATTTTTGAACCAACAGTTATGTTAAGGTTAGGAAGGAGGTAGACATATTATGATTTAGGAATGAGGACTTTTGATAATATGTTCTCCTCCTAACTAGTTTCAACAAAGCTGGAAAGTCGAAAATTTTGTTTAAAACATTCCCTCCAAATTCCTTTGTCAATTTGTCTATTGTTGCAAAAATGGAGATTCCACACTCAACACTAAAGCTGCTGCGAAAGGTGTGGGGAAATTCGTAAAAGTGTGAAATTATACATCAAATTGGAGAGAATTCAATGCTTCATATGCTCATAATCAGCATGAATTTTTCCCGTCGTTGTTTGAAAAGTTATGAGAGGAAAAATAGGAAAAATTGGTTGCAAACGTGTTTTTTTTCAAAAATGTCACACCTTCAAGAACGGATATCTGGAAAACTAGAGGAGATATAAAAAAAATTGTGGAATGAAGATTGTAGGACATTATGTAAGCTTCAACTTGTTATATGAGTCCTTAAGATACATAGTTTTTGAGTTTTATGCGAGAAACCAAAAAATTATACCTTTGAACCACCTCCAATCCCTTAGCACAGGGGGTAGGGGTGAGGGATTTTGATATGTTTACCTCCTTCCTACCCTTGACAGAACTGCGGGGTCAAGAATTGTCTTCCAAACATTTCCCTTAATACCCTTTTCCATTTATTTATTTTATTTTTCATTGTGCAAAATACTACAATCATAATAATAATTATGACATTGGAGGAAAAATTAGGCAGAGCCTGTACTATTTCTCTTATGTTAATGTTGAATTTTGTTAATAATTTTGTCCAAAGTTTGAGGTTTTTTTTGAGCATTCATTGCCTGGATTATAAGGAATTGTTCTGTTTTTTGAATTGGTTTGTACGGTTTTGCAGATTTGACACCTAGTGAGATCGGACTCTCTGATTAAGGAAGGAAGGGTTTATGCATGTAAAGGATAGGAAATTCACGAATGACGCATCATCACGTCTCAACTACTAAACTGATCAACTTGAAATTCTGCATATAGATTCTTAATTTAGAGAGGATGGTTATAGGGCTATTTTCAATTCTTCAGGATTTTATTACGTCAAGTTTTCAGTTTGTCAAGTTCTAAAATAGACCCTTGCGGAGCACGGGTTACCTGCTAGTTTCTTAATAGATGACTGGCTTGTTCTTGATATGATACATTATTTTCTATTTGTATTAAATTGATAAAGAATTCATTGCAAGAAGACATTCTTATACAAAAATATAGAAAATCATAAACATTATAAAAGAACATTGAACTATCGCTGAACTAATCATGTATTTTTCAAAAGGTTTTTGAAATTCTGTTTCGTTTTGCTGCTTTGAATTGTTCAACTTAAGCGATATTTAATATGCTATAGTGAGGTCCATGTTATAATGGCAGTGGATAAATATTGCAGAAAAACGTTGCCGATCCTCTGTCTTGTCAATGCCTTCTATAGACGGTAGCTGATACAGGTTTATTGATGTAATATGAACTGATTATTCTCGTTAAAAATAATCAGTTAAATTTCATCGAGCAAGAAACTATATTAATTAATAATTTCATAATGAATTTTCATGATTAAGATAGAATATCTTGTAAATTAATTATTATTTCTCCATTGTTAAAAGACGATCTGGCAACAGAGCAGAGCGAGAAAGAGATAGCGCTATCTACTTTGTTGAATGAGAGACAAGGAGAGCAATACAATATTCTGAACAAACACTGCCATTATAACGTGGACCTCACAATCTAAACCTTGAAAATAATAGTTCTCGACACTGCCACCTCTAGTTTTCCAGCTCTTTGGTTTGTATAATCACACATCTCTCTCTAGCTAGATTTGACATAACATGTTGAAACCAGAGAAGGCTGTGATAAAATCTGAACAAATCTTGAAAGTAGGCTACACTAGTAGTTCTGTGAACAGTATACATCACGCAGTATTCTCATCCACAAGTACCTGATTGAAAATATAGACCTTATGGAAATACAGCAATAGACTGGCTTCTCCACACATCTGTGTAATCACTTGTCAGCTGATTTATGATGAATAATTCTATAGTCTGATTTTTACTCTAATATTGGTGTATGAAGGAGTCTCCTTTTTCCTTTTATATTATCCTTGAAATGAAAAATTTCCAAAAACCTTGTATATACGTCGACGCGCAAATAAAAAAGGAACATACCTGCCTAATTTCATGAAAATCTATTACCGTGCTTCGCCGTAAATGCGCAACATATAAACATTCAAACATTAAGAGAAATGCCAAACCGTCGACTTGAATCTTAGACCTCACTTTGTTCGGGCAATAAACCTTGTAAATAATAGTTTCCGACACTGCTACCTCTAGTTTTCCAGCTCATTGGTTTGTATAATCATACATCTCTCTCTCTCTCTCTAGCTATGGACCTCTCACATGTTAAAACCAGAGAAGACTGTGATAAAATCTGAACGAATCATGAAAGTACATTAAATGCTACCTTCATTTGTTTCAGCTCTTAGGTTTGTATAATCACAGCCCATTCTATTACGAATTTCCCACATGTTATGTTTTACAAGAGAAGGCTGTGGTAAAATTTGTACAAATCTTAAAATCCCATCAGCTGTCACTTCATAACCAAAACAAAATGAAATCCTGAACGTTAAAATGATGTTATCAACGCATCATGAAACTTTTATTATTGTTTTACACAATAATCTCCCTAGTTAACCTTTGTTATCAGTACCCATCTGTGGACTACGATGACTCTTTAGACAAAATCGCAGAGGAAATTTTCGTGACCGCGCAGAAAAGCGGGAATGTGAAAGGTTTCATGGACAGAGTCATGGATAACCTGGATGTTTTCCTCACGCTTTTCCAAGGAAAATCTTCAGTTTCCACCACAGGTAAGCCAACATCTCAAACCAATAATGTTACTGTCACAACGATTAGAACATCGTCTCCCACAAGTGAAAAAAACTTAAATTTTTTAACAAGTCATGAACAAAATTCAACAATTTCTGTAAACAGGCTGTTACCTCAAGGAATAAACAGACCAAAACAGAAGAAGTTATTGGAGGATATTGAGGTAGATCCACATAAAAAGTATCAGTTGGAAAACAATGACATTGTGAAAGCTATCAAGACTTTAAATGGTGACATTTTTGATAATCCAGATATTGAGACGTCTTTACGCGGTAATTTTTCTGTAAATGACGTCATCAAAGTTTTGTTTGGACATGATCCCCAGGTCGTTCCTTCCCAAACACAGATCGACCCACAACTGAGGATATATTTTCTCGTTTGAAGAACAGTTTGGAGAATAGGTTGATCAACATAGAGTATGGTGAACGGAATCTGGGAACGGTTACCAAAAAGAGTACTAACGATGTGTACAACGGTGAACGAAATCTGGGAACGATTACCAAAAAAAGTAGTAACGATGTGTACCTTGAACGTAATTTGGTAACTGTTACTAAAAAAACTATTAACGAAGGGTACCTTGAACGAAATCTGGGAACCGTTACCAAAAAGAGTACTAACGATGAGTACCTTGAACGAAATCTGGGAACGTTTACCAAAAACACTACCAACGACGGAACTGATAAACCTGTTAAATTTGAGGAAAAGATCCTCCAGTTACTGGAGATTGACGGTACGGATAAAGATGCAACTGATGGAAATTATGTAACCTGTTACTGTTTCCCGATATCTAAATGTGTTCCAACCTACGAGGAACCGGTTACTGTGGAAAGAACGACTACTAGTACCACAGAAGAAACGACAGTTACTACTGAAATAACGACTACCACTACCACAGAAACAACGACGGTTACTGTTCCGTGTGTACCGACTACTTGTCCGTCACTGGATTGAGTAACTGTTACAGGTGGGAAAGTAACGGTTATTTTCCAAAGAGTGGTAGAAGGTCTTCAAGGATTGATAAATGTCCCGTGACAGGTGGGGGAGTAACGGTTTATTTTTGAAGAACAGTCGAAGATCTTTAAGGATTCATGTAAGAAGTGTTTGGTAGAATCAAGACAGCGTATTCAAAAAATGTAAGTTCTTGAAGAAATTCTTCTTATGAGAGTGTATCCAAATATCAAATGATTGTATCGTTCATTATCAATAATCATTGTATTTCAGAATGATGTGAAAAATATAATAATATATCGGATGAGACAGTGATTAACGTTGAAGTCTTTTCTTGCAAGTTTTTCTCTAAATAATAGTTGATTAACCTTAGAGTCACACAAGTATTGATTTGACATTTTTGGCTATTTCATATCGTTACTAGAGAGAGGACACATTATGATGGAAGTGGAGAAAGATGAAAGAAGAGCGTTGCCGATTCTCTGCTTTGCCACAACCTTCTACAGAGTAAATTTCTATTCTCTTATATTCTATGTAATCTTAACTGTCTATTCTTCTCTAGAATAATCAACCATATTTTATTCGCCAAAAAAATATTCAATGTTTTGATGATAAATTTTCATCATTGAGATTGGATATTTTGTTGAAATGACAATTCTACTTTGGCAACGTTGCGAATTGAAAAATAATCTGGTGTGGCGCACTCACACAATTTTCCTTGCCTTTATGAAAATTGATCAACTGACGCTAGTGTTTACGCGCATCTCAAGTATACTATTCAAAGATCTAAGCCAGCTGGTGACAGGACAATAACGCTGCAGACACAGTCTGCTATTTCTTCATAGTGAATGGCTTAATAGAATCAGCACTTGCGAACAGTTTGCAAATTGCATAATCTTATTTTCTCGAACTTCGAGCTTATTTTCAATTTTTGATGAAAATTTTACTGAACATCGATTATTGTAGAGATTATCATGCTCAATCTTTTCCACTTGGAATTTTTTGTTTAGATTGTATCTGAAGCCTGATAATTGAGAATCTAAAATAAAACTTTGCATAGATGGGGCGGAGCTCCTGGGATTTTCACAGATATGAGACTTGAGGCAGTTGATATAGCTTATCAATGCCTATTCCAGATATAAATTCGATCAAAATCGTTGGAGCCATTTTCGAGAAAATTGCGGAAACCACAGTTTTTGACAACTGTCAATTTTAGCCATTCATCTTGAATTGCATATGATCGAAATTGTTCGTGTCGGAACCTCATATTGAAAGGACCAATACCCAAAAACCGCTTTTTTGGACTCAGGGAACCTTGAACGTATAGAAATTTAGAAATTGGGGTACCTCAATTTTTTCGGAAAGCGATACTTTTCTTACCTATGGTAATAGGGCAAGGAAAGTGGAAAGGAGGGCTATCTGATTTGTCGAATGATAGATGAAGATAACAACACAGATACTGCCAATCAAAATTAATAAAATACTGCAATTATAAAGTGGACCTTACTGTACAATACTGTCTACCAGTGATAACTGCCTATTTCTGAGTCTGTTCAGTGTCCAAGTTAACAATCCATACTGAAGAATAATTATATGATCTATAATCATCATCATCATAATCATAATCATCATCATCATCAATCATCATATTTTTACTTTCCTTGCCCCTTTACTTTTACTTTAATATATTATATCGGGGCACCGAGCTTCGCTCGTTATTTTTAATATCGGGACACCGAGCTCCCTGTGGAGTACAAAAGCATATAACATTAATTACGAAAGAAGAAATTATAATATATTTATAGTTCATACAGAAAGGTTCTATCTCATCACAGAGGATTTAGATCAATTCCCAGGGGAATGCAAAAAATTCTCTTACAAAAGCATGTTAAATTTTAATCCAAATCAGAGAAGACCATTTCAAGAAAATAGCTTATCAGACTGGTTCTACTGAATTAATCAGGATCGAAATTCAACCGGCTCTTGTACAACCGGCACTGATTGAACGATTACAAAAGTTCTACAGCTGAGTCATAATTTGTCTCAGTTCCACACTCATGCACTCACTCACTCACTTCCATCATCAACAGACGACGAAATTATCATCTGTTTTCCCAACGATGAATAAATCCTTCCAATGTCCTTCACCGAGTTTTCTTAGGAATAAGACCTGGTGCAATCGAATGTTTATATTATAAACCTACTATGTTCTGAATTTCGTGAGAATCGTTGGAGCCGTTTTCGAGATCCGGTCACATATTTGTGTATATATATATATATATCTGTAGAAATTGCTTGTTTCGTAGAAATTGCCTATGGGAATTATTGATAAACAGAACACAATTCTTTGAAATGATCGTGTTCATATTTTACAGCTGGCTATACGTCAGCTTATGAATTTCGGGGATAAGAAATTTTGATTTTCCACAAACCGAGTGCGTCTCACTCACTTTTTTATCATCCACAGACGACGAAAGTCTCAGCTGTTTTTCCAAGGATGAATAAATCCTTTCAATGTCCTTCAGCGAGTTTTCCTAGGGATGAGACCTAGTGCAATCGAATTTTTATATCATAAACCTACTATTTTCCAAATTTCGTGAGAATCGTTAGAGCCGTTTTCGAGAACCGGTGAAATGAGTACAAACATATAAACTTCTTCTTCTTCCGGTTCCTTCACCTATCGGAGGTTGGAAATCATCACGGAAATATTCACTTTATTGATTGCAGCCTTGAATAGTTCCCTTGAGTTGCAGCCATTCTCTTAAATTATGCAGCCAGGATATCCTTTTTCTTCCCATACTCCTCTTTCCCATGATCCTTCCTTGCAGTATAAGTTTCAACAGCTCATACTTTTCACCGCTCATTACATGGCCCAAATAATGTAATTCTCTTCTCTTTATAGTCGCAACAACTTCACATTCCTTTGCCATCATTAACATTACATCCCTATTTGTCACTTTTCTTGTTCATGGTATCCTCCACATCCTTCTATAGCACCACATTTCAAATGTCTTGATGTTTTCGATGTTTGACTTTTTCAAAGTCCATGCTTTCATGCCGTACAGCAATGTAGAAAACACATAACAACGCAGCATGCGTACTAGTTAAATATCTCGGCTACACAGAAATCTTTTCATCTATATATATAAAAGCGAAATGGCACTCACTCACTGACTGACTGACTGACTCACTCACTCACTGACTCATCAATATATAAAAGCGAAATGGCACTCACTCACTGACAGACTTACTGACTCACTCACTCACTCACTCGCAGAACTAAAAATCTACCGGACCAAAAACGTTCAAATTTGGTAGGTATGTTCAGTTGGCCCTTTAGAGGCGCACTAAGAAATTTTTTTGGCGATATTTTAACTCTAAGGGTGGTTTTCAAGGGTTTTAAGTTCCTTTAGCATGTATATTCTTCTTATTCCAATATCTTGAAATTATAATTGAAATGTCCATATCATATGTTAATATAGAACTATAATCTAGAGAGAACAGTTGTTCTGGTAACTAAATTTAAAATTTTGTCAGGTTGGCATTAAGTTGAGTTGACTTTGTTAGGTTGGCACCAAGTTGAAGATTGAAATGCATTTATCCAGGAACTCCTAAATACCAATTTATCCAATTAGCCGAAATTAGCGTTTTCTCAGCTTTTGTGCGTTTCCTCACCATTTTCAATAATTGATGGAAATATATTTTTAAAAAATCAGTACACAGGTTTTGCTGAGGTGGAAGAATTTTGTTCGCCAAAAATACGCCGATATAGTAACAGGTGTTTTTCGAGATCAAATTGACATAATACGTTCAAATTCGGTACAGAGGTTCCGCTGAGGTCTTCATGCAGGCGAGCGAAGCGAGCCCGCTGACCTCATTTTTGGACAATCCAGAATTTGGTACAGAGGTTACGCTGAGGTCTACATGCAGGCGAGCGAAGCGAGCCCGCTGATCTCATTTTTGGACAATTCAGACGGGGGTCCAAGGGGCGGGTGTGGCGAGCGAAGCGAGCCTGACGGCTAGTTTTTATATGAACTTATAAACATCTAAACATATAGACAGTGTGGCGAGCGGAGCGAGCCTGACGGCTAGTTTTTATATGAACTCATAAACATCTAAACATATAGACAGAAATTGCTCGTTTATTAGTATATGATATGCGTATGGTGCGAGCAGCAAAATATAAGGATATACTATCTATACATGATACATCTAACAAGAATAGAACAGAAAAATCAGTAAGTTAGAACACAACATAGATTCGCATTAAAACAACGCTAAAATAATACCATGCAATACATAGTGCTGCATCCTAAAATCATTCTCCTCCTCCTTTCCTCTGCATCCTCCGCCTCCTTCTCCACCATCTCCTTCTCCTCCTCATCCTCCTCTTCTCACTCCTCGACAACTAACAGGAAATACAGGGATGCAAAGAGCAACACAATGATAATAATAATAATTCATGAGGGTGGCCTGATGTACTGTTTCAACATTATTGCCTATATGGTGCACTACATACACCACTTTACATTATTCACTTTCTCTTGTCTGTTGATAGAGTATATCTGTATTGAGAGGGTGGTGTATGGAGCGTTGAAACGTCAACTGGTTTCCCAGTTAACTAGTTGAGAAACACGTTGAAACATCAACGTGAGTGATCATGAAATTTTGAGTGAAATACTCTCAATCTTAAGGGGAGCACTTTCCTGTATCCTTTCACATGTTAACGTAAGTACCTTTTACTAAAGAACCATGAGAGATATCATAGTTCTGATTGCACTTTCAGAAAGAGCATCATTTTCTGTGTAGGTGGAAATGATAAAAACAATCCTGCCATTGATTTTTAGTTTGTGAAAAACTCTCAAACAAAACATTACGAAAAGTTGGAAAATTTTTATGAAGAATTTGTTTCAAGATAATCTGTGATTTTTACTTTCCTTGCCCTATTACCATAGGTAAGGAAAGTATTGCTTTCCGAAAAAAATTAAGGTACCCCAATTTCTAAATTTCTATCAAGGTCTCCTGAGTCCAAAAAACTGGTTTTTGGGTATTGGTCTGTGTGTGTGTGTGTGTGTGTGTGTGTGTGTGTGTGTATGAGTGTATGTGCGTCTGTGTACACGATATCTCATCTCCAAATTAACGGAATGACTTGAAATTTGGAATTTAAGGTCCTTCCACTATAAGGATCCGACACGAACAATTTCGATCAAATGCAATTCAAGATGGCGACTAAAATGGCGAAAATGTTGTCAAAAACAGGGTTTTTCTCGGAAACGGCTCCAACGATTTTGATCAAATTCATACCTAAAATAGTCATCGATAAGCTCTACCAACTGCCATAAGTCCCATATCTGTAAAAATTTCAGGAACTCCGCCCCAGCAATGCAGATAGATTCCCAATTATCAAGCATCAGATACAATTGAGACGAAAAAAATCAAGTGGAGTAGATTGAGCATGAAAAATCTCTACAATTAATGTTCAGTAACATTTTCACCTAAAATTGAAAATAAGCTTTAAATTCGAGAAAATGTGATTATTCAATTGCAAATTATTGTTGATTCTATTAAATTATTCACTATGAAGAGATAGCAGACCTCATGTGTGTCTCCAGCGTTATTGCCCTGTCACCAGCTGGCTCAAATCTTTGAATAGTAGACTTGTGAACTATGCGCGGGGACACTAGCGTCAGGTGATCAATTTTCATAACGGCAAGGAAAGTTGTGTGAGTGTGCCACACCAGATTTTTTAGTTTGTGAGAAACTCTCAAACAAAACATTACGAAAAGTTGAAAAATATATATGAAGAATTTGTTTCAAGATGATTTGTGATTTTCAGAATTTCCAATTTTGTACAGAATAACTAACATCTGGAACATAGCAAAACAAAGAATCAAACATATCTTGGATGGTTTCTGAGAAAAAGGTACATAAAGTTGAATAAATATGATTTTGAGAAAATCGCGAAAAACAAAAAAGTTAGTAATCACACACTTTTAGTACTGTCCTGGAGCTTAAGACGGGGTGTTTTCGCCTTTCTCTTCAAATTAGTCTTCCAGTTTCCTCTTATGAAATTCTGAGTGAAATACTCTCAATCAGAAAAAGAAAAAGATGAGAAAATGTTATTATTTGATCAATGATTAATTATTATTGAACGAAAATCCTATGCTGATTCCCGGGCTCGCAAATAATTTTTGGATAGTAGGACTCATTGAATTTCTTTCTAGCTCTTCACTCTGATGTTAATATTTGCAGTAGCAGAAGTCTTCGGGGTGTTTTACTGCTTTCAACTTTGGATTTTCGTTAAATAATAATAAACACTTCCAATTCACTCAAGGAGACTAATGTGAGAACTTGATCAGTAATTGAAAAATGTGTGTCTTCAACGAAATTATTTAGAATTTCCCATGGAATTCAGAGTATATTCAGGATTTTTTGTTGGTTAAACAAGTTCATTTTGATAATATGACTGAAAATTTGAAGAATATGGTCCAGTCTTATGAGTCCAGTTTTCTAAATGAGAAAGGAAATTGACAATATTTCATAGACAATCACAAATCATCATAAATTACACGAGTACAATAACATGATTGGGAGAAGACAACAAGCTTAGCCCAAAAAACTGTGTTTCTCGCAAATTTTGATGAATAACTTAGAAGTTTTGGGAAAAGGACTAGGTTATGTTTTCATTTTCTGCTTCCAAATAAAATATTGATCAGGGTTTTTTCATTATGGAGTTTCATAATATTTTCTCATTGCTGGTAATCATGCATACATGAGATCACATTTATCTCTATCATCAAATAATCCATCATAAACAAAATCGTTTAATCGTTTCTAGTCAACATTCTTACAGTAAGTGGATAAAGTTGAAGTTCGTAAATTTAATTTACTTCGAAACCCTCCATTCTAGGTATGTAGATAGAATTGTAGTTTGTTGACAGAACCCGTTAATTCAACTACTCCGTCAACTACAACCAGTTCACGTTGTTGATTCAACGCATGCAGCCCCATTCACAAGTAGACGGAAGTATCGAAAAACTGCAGCTTTTAATGCACTCTCCCTGTGTCATACAATTTTAATGCAATGCAATGTACATACATACATACATACATACATACATACATGCATTCTGTGTCTATGTATATATATGTATACATTACATACATGTATGCAATGCGGTATTTTTGTCGTTGTTTTCAATTTGCCCGGGGAAACTCCCAGAGGCGTTCTGTTATCGGCGCCATAACATTTTAACAAATTGATATCATATGCAATATTCATTTGCATATGTGCGATGTCCCTCTACAGGCAATAGTATGTAGATTGCTAGTGGAGCTGTTTTGATCACCCTTTCTCTCTCCATATTTTGTTTTCTCTGTTTTTGAGTTTCACTCTCGCACAGCATTTTTATCTTTTTCCTATCTCTCTCTCATAATTATAATATGAAACAATTTTTTCATGGAATTCTTAATTCATTTATTCTTTATTGATTGATACAATGAGAACATCATCAAAGATGATAGGGAGAGAAAAATAATGTAACCTTGTCCCAAATTTAGATAAGGTTACACATAGTCCGGAATAGGTCAAGTCTTGTAGCTGTTCACTTCACAAAGTTTTCAGTTCTTAATTATTTTAACAAAGTAGTAATTAATACTTATTATACTATACTACAACACCTACAATACTAAATTAGTACTATTTCTCTTTTTTGGTCTCTGATCTGGTCCCTGATGTACTATTATACTAGCTTCTTATATTATTCTCTTTCATTTCTCCACCATATTATAATTATTGAAAATTATACCCACTTTATTCTATTATTTTATTATTCATTTTGAACTCTTTTTCTTCATTGTTCTTTCGTAATATTCTCCAGCCTTTCCTCTCTCTCTTCTTCTACATGGTCTTTTTCAATTCACGTATATTACTCATATCTTAATAGGTAGCTCTACTCATATTAATTACTATATAAGTCTGTTTCATATTTTTTACTCATTTCCATATAACTTTCTATATTTCCACTTTTTATAGTTGTCCATTTTTAGTTGTCTTACAGTCTTCATTGTCTTCTTATTCATCATCCAGTTGACTCTTTCCTCTTTCTTGAGTCTACTTTTAGTTTTCCTCTCATATTTGGAGTAGATATGAATGAATAAAACAAAATAAATGGAGAATTTAAATTCAATACAGTTCTGATAGCACACGACATCATTCTTCTTTGATTTTCTTCATCATTGTCTCTATCTCTCTTCATTATCCTCTCTCTGGCACTCTCTCAGACTCAATATCTCTCACTTTTTCTGTCTTCCACTCTCTCTCCCACTCACTCAATCTGTCTCTCTCTCTCTCCTAACTCCGCCCTAATAAAGGCATATAATCAATCAATCAATCAATCAATCTCATCTCTCCCTCACTCAATATCTCTTTCACTCACTCTCTCACCTCTTCCACTCTCTCGGTCTATCTCTCTCAGACTCAATATATCTCACTCTTTCTGTCTTCCACTCACTCTCCCACTCTCTCTCTCTCTCACCCTACCACACTACCTTTTACCCCATCCCTTTTCAACTTCACCACTGAAAGCAAAATACAAAAACACCAATTTTTATCGCACACACACGACTTGCCTTCTGTAAATAAAGTGAAACGACATAAAAAGTTTCCACCAGTCATTTTTGGATTGGAAAATCGTTTGGAGAGGGAAATTTTCCAGTAAAAAATTGCCGAACTGAATAATAAAAATCTGAAAGAGTTTGAGTTTTCACTTGGAAACGTTTGAGGAAAACCAGGACGGAAAAATTGCCGCAATAAATAATGCAAATCTTCGCTTGTATCGTTTTTCAAACACAGTTTTACTGGAAAAATGTGGTCTTTTAAATAATAGATTTTTGGTTAAAGCTATTGCCAGAAAAAAGTACGTTTTTGTTGGGATGATATCCACATGCATTATAGTGAGGTCCACGTTATAATGGCAGTATTATTTTATTAACATTGGTGTTGCTATCATTGTCTATCATTCGACAAAGTTAATAGAGCTATTCTTTTACAGCTCCAGAATGTGCCATATCATTCTCTAACAATGTAAAGTAAATTAATTGACAGAATATTCAATCTTCATTATGGAGAACAATTTTAATCATGGAGACTATTTTTTCTTCACGAATGGAATATCATTAAAGCAATTCATTCACTCCACAAATTTTTAATTTTAAGGATTAATTTATGTAAAATTATAGAGAAAATTATGGCATATGATAGGCTGAATCACGCTTCAAATGATTATTAAAAATGTCTGGAAAATCGAAGAAAGTAATATGAAACGATGTCAATTGAAATCAGAATTCAATCAATATTATTATTCTTTTATTTTCATAGTCTCAATAAACAGTATTTTCATAAAAACTCCACAAAAGGATACTTAAAGGATACCCAATCATCGAAATACTATTTTCACAAAATCCTTCTTAGTCAGTGCCTGTCGTGTATGAAATGCACTTCCTGTTTCTATCAGGTCTATCGAGAGCCGAGCGAGCTTCATCCTGACAAAACATCTTTTGGAACAAATGACTGAAACTGTCCGGCCCTAGAACGATCACATGACAACCATCCTTCACCCATTCCACCAATATAAACCTTTAAACCTGTTATAGAACGAATGTATATATATATAAACTCATGTTATTTCAATTATCCACTGCATACTGCTGTATATTACTGAAAGTTGATAACCCTGATCTACTTTCAGCCTACTTCATATTATTAATCAATTATTTGATCTTATCTACCTACATAATTATTTTACTTTATCAATTTTCTGTTTTCTTCTCTTAATATTCATATTGATTAAAACTTTTCAATATTTCCATTATTTAATAAATCCTTAGTTTATAATAATGATATTAACGTTTTGGTAGAGAGTTAGTGGGAGGATATTTTTAATATTCTTTCCGAGGAATGGACATTGATATTTCCAAAGCTCCGCCAATTTATGTAGATGCATAACAATATAATATTATCTAGTTATTATATTACAAATTGCTTTGTTCATATCATAAACAGTTCAATAATTATTTTCTTAGTCTATTATGTAAATTAATCTATAATTTTGCTGTATTGTAAGCTATTGTATATAAGTGTATAGCCAGTATATATTGTAATCTACATAAATAAGTACTCAATCAATCGATCAATCAATCAAAAATATAAGAAATTTGGGTAGGGAAGTAGCTATCTAAACCTCTTCTAAATAATATATACAACAATATATACTTGTGATATTATAGGGTGTCATATTGGATACAGCAAGTAATATTGTTATGAAGTTGTAGGATATGTAAAGTTCATTAAAGTGAGAGGAGAAATCAAGAAAATAAGTGAACCACAACAGAATTCACAAAGTATTATGTATTGAAAACGTAAAACGCCTTATACGGATGTATACCCGATAATAATCATATAAATAAATACAGTGATAATACATAAATAATCACAATATTCCAATGAACAATAATCATCTTCAATTTGATGCAATTAATATTATTCTCCATGAAAGCTAAAACACCAAAGACTCTTTCCAAGCTATCAGTAAAAGAAAGCATCACAGTTCCTGGTAAAGGAAATAACTCCAAAATTCAAGAATTCCAAGTGAAATTGAAATCTCTTCACACTCTAAAACTTCTCGAAATTACAATCCTAAAAGAGTTTATAGCCACTATAATTTACAATATGAAACTACTATTATTAATCTATAGAAGCTGAAATACCCAAAACTCTTCACAAGCATCCAGTGAAATTGAGGTGAGAAAATATAATCACAATTGAAGGTCCTAAATTTTTTTTAAAGGAAGAATCACATGATAAAGAAAATTTCTTAAAAATCAAAGAATTCCAGATCTTTCCACACCCTACAATCTCTCAATATTATAATCCAAAAACCTCTCGCCTGCCCAGATGCTAAAATCATCCAACTTATGAAACAAACACCAAATTTAACAAAATATCGCCAAAACCGAATTCAAAACTCGAAAAAACTGTCCTCCTAAGTACAGTACATTTTTTCCAACATCGACGCTCGCTTCAAAAAGTTCCAAGTGGCGCCGATAGATGGCAGCACTTTCCACTCACTCAACTACTCTATTTCGTCCTTTTCTATTGTTCTCTATTTTGATCTATTATTCCCTATAGTGGAGGACCACGTTATAATGGCATATTATTTGACTGACATTGGTGTTGCTATCCTTGTCTATCATTCGACAAAACAGATAGCGTTATCCTTTTCTACCTCTGCAAAGCTTCCAGATCGTTTTTTAACAATTTAGTAATATAAAAATTAGTAAGAGCGTTATAGTGAGGTCCACGTTATAATGGCATTATTTGAACTGACATTGGTGTTGCTATCCTTGTCTATCATTCGACAAAGCAGATGGCGCTATCCTTTTCTAGCTCCGAAACGTTGCCAGATCGTTTTTTAGCAATGTAGTAATATAAAAATTAGTAAGTGCGTTATAGTGAGGTCCACGTGATAATGGCAGTGTTTGATCAACATTGGTGTTGCTATCCTTGTCTATCATTCGACAAAGCAGATAGCGATATCCTTTTCTACCTCTGCAAAGTTGCCAGATCGTTTTCTTCAATAATGTAGAAATATAATTAATTAACAAACTATTCTATCTTAATTATGTAAATTCATGATTACATCATTGGGAAATATATTATCTTGGTGAATGAAATATATTGATTATTTAAAACAAGAATGAACAGTTGATATTACATCAGATATACCGGTATCAGCCATCCTCTATAAAAGGCAGTGGCAAGGCAGAGAATCGGCAACGCTGTCCTCCTTTCTTTTTCCACTGCCATTATAACGTGTACTTCGATAAATCGTTTACTATTTTTAAATATTATTCCCTATAGACAGGTTCATGTTATTACGGCAGTATTTGATCAACATTGGTGTTGCTATCCTTGTCTATCATTCAACAAAGCAGATAGCGCTATTCTTTTCTACCTCTGCAAAGTTGCCAGATCGTTTCCTTCAACAATGTAGAAATATAATTGATAAACAAAATATTCTATCTCAGTTACGGACTCCATTTTTCACTCGTTGAAGTATATTAATGCTCTGAACGAATAAAATATAATTGATTATTTCAAACAAGAATGGACAGTTAGGCTAGAAACACACACATTGATTTTTGTTCATACGATTTTTGCGGTCTTTATGAATCCTATCAGATTGAACGGAACTTGACAAACATCATCTGTTTAATCTGAATAAATTCATTCACAAAAATCTGGTGTGGCGCACTCACACAACTTTCCTTGCCGTTATAAAAAATTATCACTTGACGCTAGTGTTCCCGCGCATCTCAAGTCTCCTATTCAAAGATCCAAGCCAGCTGGTGACAGGACAATAACGCTGGAGACACACGAAGTTTGCTATCTCTTCATAGTGAATGATTTAATAGAATCAACAGTTTGTAATTGAAATAATAACATTTTCTCGAATTTCGAGCTTATTTTCAATTTTATGTGACAATGTTACTGAACATTAATTGGGAATCTAAAATCAAACTTTGCATAGATGGAGCGGAGCTCCTGAAATTTTTACAGATATGGGACTTGTGGCAGTTGATAGAGCTTATCAATGATTATTTTAGGTATAGATTTGGTCAAAATCGTTGAAGCCGTTTTCGAGGAAATCGCGAAGAACCCTGTTTTTGACAACATTTTCACCATTTTATCCGCCATCTTGGATTTCACTTGAACTAAATTGTTCGTGTCGGATCCTTATAGTGTAAGGACCTCACGTTCCAAATTTCAAGTCATTCCGTTGATTGGATTGGGTGATGAGATATCGTGTACACAGACGCACATACACTCATACACACACACACACACAAACACACACACACACACACACACACATACACACACACACAACACACATACACACACACACACATACATACAGACCAATACCCAAAAATCACTTTTTTGGACTCAGGGGACCTTGAGATGTATAGGAATTTAGAAATTAGGGTACCATAATTTTTTTCGGAAAGCAATACTTTCCTTACCTATGGTATAGGGCAAGGAAAGTAAAAATCGATGTGTGTGTAGCTAGCCTTAGTATTTCATCAGATACACCGGTATACCCATCCTCTACAGAAGGCACTGACAAGACAGAGAATCATCAACCTGTTCCCCCTCTTTCTCCACTGCCCTTATAACGTGGACCACACTATATCGTTCGCTATTCTGATCTATACTCCCTAGCCCCTAGTTTCTCTGAGCGCAAATCCATGTTTTACACGCTTTCATTAGAGTCGAAAACCATGCTCCATTCCTAGTAATTAATTCGTCATAAATTGATTTGGATTGCAGACAATTTCGACAGACATGACGTCACTCAATCAATTCTGGAATTGAGGTTTGATTCAGGCCACTAATTTGCATAGTGGATGCGCCACAAATGTAAATACAATATATAGTTTAATACAGTGTATGAATTTGGATTCACGATAACTGAAACAATCGTTGATAGATATTACAATTATTATAAATTCTTGTAATTCCTCATCATTTGTGAACTAGGCTATTTCATAATTATTGATTTTGTATTTATGGGAAATTAATTTATTGATTTCCTATGTTGAAATTGATTGAATGGAACTAAAAGAATGATGAACTAATTGACCGAGCGAAGTGAGGTCTAAGATTCAAGTCGACGGTTTGGCATTTCTCTTTATGTTTAAATGTTTATATTTTTTCATTTCATTTCATTTATTTCATTTCATTTATTGACACACTTTACAATTTACAATAATAAATAATACACAAAACAATAATATAAAGTGGTTAGGTAACCTCATTGAAAAAAACGTGTTGAGGCACCATTACAATGAAAATAAAGAAAGAGTAGCTTAGAGCCTAGCTAAATTATATAAAAACTTGATAATGTTTATAATACAGAGAAAAAAATATGTTGAAGAGTACTAAGAGATAACTGTCCCTTCATAAATGTATCATTCACTGCATATGATAATATCAAAAATACAATATAAAAGTAACTATACTATCTAAACAGATATTTTATTTTAATAACGTTTTCTCGAATTTCGAGCTTATTTTTAATTTTAGGTGAAAATGTTACTGAACATTAATTGTAGAGATTCTTATGCTCGTTCTTTTCCACTCGAAATTCTTTGTTTAAATTGTATCTGAAGCCTGATAATTGGGAATTAAAAATCAAACTTTGCATAGATGGTGCGGAGCTCCTGAAATCGAGAAAATCGCGAAAATCCTGTTTTTGACAACATTTTCGCCATTTTAGCCGCCATCTTGGATCGCATTTGATCGAAATTGTTCGTGTCGGATCCTTATGTGTAAGGACCTTGAGTTACAATTTCAAGTCATTCCGTTGATTGGGAATCTCATCTCCCAATCAACGGAACGACTTGAAATTTGGAACTTAAGGTCCTTACACTATAAGGATCCGACACGAACATTCTCGATCAAATACAATTAATTCAAGATGGCGGCTAAAATGGCAAAAATGTTGTCAAAAACAAGGTTTTTTCGATTTTCTTGAGAACGGCTCCAACGATTTTGATCAAATGCATACCTAGAAAAGTCATTGATAAGCTCTATCAACTGCCACAAGTCTCATATCTATAGAAATTTCAGGAGCACTGCACCATCTATGCAAAGTTTGATTTCAGATTCTCAATTATCAGGCTTCAGATACAATATTCAAACAAAATATTCCAAGTGAAAAAGATTGATCATAAATATCTCTCCAATTGATGGTCAATAGCATTTTCACCTAAAATTGAAAATAAGCTCGAAATTCGAGAAAAAAAGATTATTCAAATGCAAACTGTTGGCAACTGTTGATTCTATTAAATCATTCACTATGAAGAGATAGCAGACCTCGTGTGTCTCCAGCGTTATAGTCCTGTCATCAGCTGGCTTAGATCTTTGAATAGTAGACTTGAGATGCGTGGGAACACTAGCGTCAGGTGATAAATTTTCATAACGGCAAGGAAAGTTTTGTGAGTGCGCCTCACCAGATTTTTACTCTACTATTGGCGTATGAAGAAGGCTCCTTTTTTCTTTTATATCATCCTTGAAATGTAAAATTTTCAAGAACCTTGTATATACGTCGACGCGTAATTAAAAAAGGAACATACCTGTCAAATTTCATGAAAATCTATTACCGCGTTTCGCCGTATATGCGCAACATATAACATTTAAACATTTAAACATTAAGAGAAATGCCAAACCGTCGACTTGAATGTTATACCTCACTTCGCTCGGTCAATTAAAATTCTACATTGCTAAAAACCGATCTGGCGACATTGCAGAGGAAGTAAAGGATAACGCCATCTACTCAGTCAAATGATAGACAAGGATAGCAACAAACTAGCAACACCAATGTTGATCAGATACTGCAATCATAACTTGGACCTCTCTATAACTATTGAAGCCACAAAATAATTATAGAGCAATCACCAGAAACAAATAATAATCTGGTTTCTAGTTAGGACGCCATTGAACGAGAATTTGTTGCATCGAGGGACCCAACAAGCAAATTGTGAAAATATGGATGCCAATTGTCCAGAGCTGCGAGTTAATTGAAAAATGTCGGTAAAATTATGGGGGGACTCTGCGGCGTCAGAGGTGTTTTTCGGGGGACGGGGGTTGCCCCCAAAAAGGGGTGTCACCCTGGGAACCCACTACACCGCAACGGTACTTGAGCGGGCTACCCCATACTGGGGAGTTAGAGGGGAAACCCGATCGGAAAATTGTGTTTTATTGGGAATTTCTAATCAATAATAGTGCGGTTAATAAAGCCCTGGAGAGTTGGGGGTGTGTGAGAGAGAGACAGTGAGTGAGAGAGAGATTTGATGATAGGTTTGGGGAGTGAGGAGGTGGAGAAGAAGGAGGAGAAGGAGGGACAGAAGGAAAAGGAGGAGAAAAAGGAGAATAAGAGGAAGTAGGAAGACGTGGGAGAGGATAAGAAGAGAAGGTGGAGAGGAAGAGAAGAGAGAAGAGAGGATGGATGAGAAAGAGGAAGTAGAGAAATAGGAGAAGGAGGATGATGAAGAGTGGAAAGGAGAGGAATAGTGGGAGAAGAAGGAGAAGAAGGGGAAAAAAAGGAGAAAAAGTGGAAAAAAGGAGGTGGTGAAGAAGAAGAAGGATGAGAATGAGAAGGGAGAAAAGGAAGAAGTGGAAAAGAATGTGAAGGGGGAATAGATGAATAGGGGAATGTAAAGAGGGAGAACTTAGAAGAGATGGGGGAGAAGAGGAAGTTGAGGGAGAGGAGAGGATGGTTATGAAGGAGGGAGTAGAGGAAGAGGAGGAGAGGAGTATGAGAATAAGGAGAAGAAACAGGAGGAGCATGGATGGGAGGTGGAGAAGGAGGAGTGTGAGAATGAGGAGGTGGAGAGGGAGAACGAAGAGTAGGAAGAAGAGATTGAATGACTAATTGCCTTTATTAAGGGCGGAGTTCGGACTCCAGGTCCTCTCTGCCACACAAACCTTTTTGAAACAGGAAGAGGAAAAGTAAGATGAGAAAGGAGAGAAGATAAGGAAGAGTAGAAAGAAAAGGAGGAAGAGGTGAAAAAAGAGGAGAGAATGAAGAGGAGAATAAGGAGAGGATTAAGTTGGAAAAAGTGTGGATGAAAAAGAAGAGGAAGACGAGAAGAAGGTGGGGAAGAGGAGATGGACGATGAGAAGAAGATGGTTAGGAGAAGTAAGAGAAGAAGAAGGATAAATAGGGAGTAGAAAAAGAAGAAGAATAAGGAGAAGAAAGATAATATGGATGTGGATGAAGGAAATAAAGATGAGGAGAAGGAGTTGATGAGGAGCGAGAGTGAAAAAGAGAATGTAGAGGAAAAGGAGAATGAGGAGAATGAAGAGGAGGAGGAGGAGTGGGAGGAGGAGGAGCAAGTGGAGGAGGAGGTGGAGAAGAATGAGGAGGAGGAGTAGGAGGAAGAGGAGGAGGAGGAGGAGAAGGTAGAGGAGGAGAGGTTTAAATCAGACTCTCCATTATCGGCAGAGGAAATAAGTGCATGCACTGTATTATTTGAAATGAGTGTGTGAGTGTGTATTGGAAACGTGCACGTGTGTGGTGTTATATGGGGTGTAAGGGGGTTGGAATGTGCAATAGGCTAAACGTGTCAACTGCAGGGTCACTGTTCAAAATACCCAACCTCTAAATTCGCTTCCCACTCCACCCCCCTTGAACGAATCTGGATGTTGAAGAGTGGTTTCGAGGGGGAGGTAGGGGTGAGTTTGGCTCATTTGTGTTCAAAATCTCCCACCCCCCGCTCTCACTTACCCTAGAATGCACACTCTGTGTTGCTAATTGATGCATTAATATAAAACGGTCATTGATTGGTTAGTGAAGAACTGTTTGTTCTATTTTATACTGTGATCAAAAAAGGTTGAATTTGGTTTTTTGATTCTACCTGTACCTAGATCTATAGGATATGTCGAGGATAACACATAATAATAATATAAATATAATAATATATTTTATTACC
>NC_052504.1:2512917-2597593 GCF_014356525.2 Nilaparvata lugens
AAAAATTCATATACAAACATGAAGTATAATAAAAAAAACATGAGTATTGATAAATTTGGATGTCATTTTAGTAAAACAAGAGAATCAAGTAGAATCAAGAGGCTGAAGAATTAATTAATATATTACAGAATATCGTTAGTTTAGCAAAAAAATTCGGTTCTTATTTCTACAAAGAATGTTGATCTTAATAATATGAAACAATGGATGTATTAACTGATCAAACTTACTTCATGATTTCCTCCCACTTCAAAAAATAAATTCAAATTTTGGTATGAATACAATGTTGAATCCACCTGATAAGAGAATTTTTTAACACTATGTAATGTCCAACATTCCTTCTAAAATAAATTCTAAACTGGAACTGAAAAATGCTCAGATTTTGTAATTCAATCAAGAATACAATTTATTTGTTGAAATTCATTTTCAAATTAATAAAACCCTGTAAAAGGTGCTGAGCTTATTTAGAAAATTATAAAACAATATCTTTCCTGCTTAAATCTAAGGTTATAAAGATCTTTCCTACCAAGAAAATCAAGTTCAGTTTGGATTTTGATGAGTAGTTTTGTTCAACAAAATTCAAAAGTTGTTTCAAAGAGTCAAAAACTATTCATACTGTGGGGACTCGAACCTGGGGCCCCATATGTATCAGACCGCGGAAACATGCTTGATCTCATTAGTTTGCTATCACTAAATCCATCAATTTAATCATTTTATTTATTATTAGATTGAACTTACAATAGAAATATTATTAATAACAAGCTATGCAATAACAAGCAAATTATTTGAGCAATAAAAGTTTTTAAAATTATGAAAACAATATCAAATTCACAATGCATTTTAGGAGATTCATTTAAAATAATTATTTTACATTACTTAAAAGTAGCTCTTGGTAATCTACCACATAATAATGATAAATTATTACTGATTAGTGAAGTTGTGAATAATATCATTACAGTATCTATTCTTGTGATAACAAACTTATGAGTTCGTTTTGATCAATAAATTTCAAATCTTGTTTAGTGGGTTAGTTGATGACATTGCGGCTTACCAATCTGGAGTCTCAGGTTCAAATCCTGGTGATTAGAGAACTTTTTTGTAACTTGATCTGAAGGTCATCATACTTACATTGAACTAGGTCACACCTCACAATGAAGAATTGTTGTAGCATTCAGTCTAGTGGTAAAAATCTTGTTATATGAGATGTTATCTCCACAACTACCCCACCGTGACTGAATTTCTGTTGGAATGAGCCCGGTATTTATAGTATTTTATCAGCATCAAAATCCAGTTCCCACGGTTTTTTGTATACCGTCTTCCAAACATGTTTGAACAGGTCTAATTATTAAATAATAATAAAAAATAATTATTAATAAATTGAATAATATTAAATAATAATTTATTTATTTAATTTATTTATTTTATTTTTTATTATTTAATATGATTCAATTATTGAAAATTATTTTTTGGTTTGAAATTATTTAATAATAAATTAAATTAAATTAATTGAATAATTATTTCATAATTGAATAATATAAATAATAAAAAATAAAATAAATTAAATTAAATAAATTAATAATAAAAAAAATAAAATAAATTAAATTAAATTAAATAAAATTATTTAATATTATTCAATATTGAATAATTATTTTTTGTTGTTTGAAATTATTTAATAATAAATTAAATTAAATTAATTGAATAATTATTTCATAATTGATCATATTAATAATAAAAAATAAAATAAATTAAATTAAATAAATTAATAATAAAAAATAAAATAAATTAAATTAATATTAAATTTATTTAATATTATTCAATTATTAAATAATTATTTTTATTATTATTTAATAATTAGACCTGTTCAAACATGTTTGGAAGACGGTATACAAAAACCGTGGGAACTGTTTTGATGCTGATAAAATTACTATAAATACCGGCTCATTCCAACAGATAATTCAGTCGGGGCGGGGTGGTGGTTTGAGATAACATCTCTTGACTGGAGAATATCAGTAGTTGTTTATTCTCCACACTACCCTTGTACTAGGTAGACTCAATTTATTAGTTTTAGTTGGTTTCACATTAGATTAGATTTGATTGCAATAGATGGATTTAATACCTCTTGACTGGAGAATATCCAGTAGGTATGACATAGACTCTTATGGCATTGGGAAGAGTGTGAACTTCTCACTCTCTCCCTTAGTTTTACTTGCAGTAGATATTTTACCAAGTGGGGATCATCATTGACCTGACCTTGAATTTTACTTTGACTTTTAATTTGACTTTTGGTTGTATACCTAGGGGGAAATAATAATGGTATTAGGCCACACATCTTAGGAAGGGGGAGGGATTGAATTAGGCCACGCCCCCCCTAATAAAAATATTTCCTCAGTGTTTAATAGAAATTCTTGCTGTAAACATCTCCTCCCTGGTCTATAAATCCAGGGCTCATTCCAACAGAGAATTCAGTCGGGGCGGGGTGGTGGTTGAGATAACATCTCTCAACCTTGACTTGACCTTGAATTCGACCTTGACCTTGACCTTGATGTTAAATTGATGCTCAATCGGCACAAATACCCTACTTTCAGGAGTTTTTAGAATCGGCAGGGAAGTTCTCAGAGTGACTGATTGGGTTGGCGCCTTAATAAACGCCCAATATGGTCTTGCTCTTGAAGATAATAAGTGTGAAAATGAGGAAGACGGGGATGTTGGAAAAGTGGAGAAAAACAATGGAATGAGAGTGTAAGATTGAGACCAAATTAGACGGTTTTTCAGGCGTTTTCAGAGTCGGCAGGGAAGCTCACAGAGTGACTGATTGTGTTGTCGCCTTAGTAAACGCCTATTATGGTCTTGCTTTTAAAGATGAGGCCCAGTAGTACAAAAGCCGGTTAAATACCGTGATTAATTCCATAAGAACCAATCAGAGAAGCCATCTTTTCAAAAAAGCTCTCTTTGATTGATTTTCGTGAAATTAATCACGGTTAAAATTTGACCGGCTTTTGTGCAACCGGGTCTAAGTGCGAACATGAGGAAGAAGGATATGTTGGAGAAGTGGAGAAGAAGAATAGAATGAGAAAAATAGTGAGGTAGAGAATTTTTTTGATTGATTGAGTACTTTATTTATGTAGATTACAATATACTGGCTTATACACTTATATACAATAGCTTACAATACAGCTAAGTTATAGATGAATTTACATAATATAGACTAAGAAAATAATTATTGAACTGTATATGATATGAAAAAGTAATTTGTAAAATAATAACTATAGATATTATATTGTTATGCATCTACATAAATTGGCGGAGCTTTGGACATATCAATGTCCATTCTTCGGAACGGTGGGAAGAGGAAGAAGGAGAAAAAGAATTGGATTAGGATGAAGTAGGATATAGGGGAACGCGATAAAGAGAAACAGTAGATGCATGGAAAGTATCCTAATAGCAGGAGCAGAGGGAGTGAAAAACACATAAAAATCGTACGCCAAGGTATAATCCACAAGTAGGGCCTCTCCATTAATATTCGTTGAATCCGTTGTAGGTGATATGCAATGACGTATATATAGGTATAACCATCGTTGGGTGATATGAAGCCAGGGGTGAAGTCATGAGTTTGTTCACAGCAAAAACCTACAGGAGCGGATTTATTGAAAGTCGGCAGGCCTCCAAAGAGGGATACTCTTCCTCTTTATCGTTTCCATAGAGGAATGCCTCTCCCTCTTCATCTTTCTCACAGAAAAGCCGTCGCTTTTTCACTCTTCAGGGCTTTGTCTTTGTCAAACATACACTGAACGCCATATAAAACTCATATCTCAATATAGTAATTTACAAGACTTAACTTGTAAACTTGGTGAAACCTTATCTAAATCTCGTGCACCTGGAAGCCCAAATTTCAATTCTCCTTCTAGATTTTTCAGAATCAAATTCATCTATGCTACCGTAGGCTACATGAAGTTCCATAGCCCAAAGTGTGTTTTTTTATGAGCAGGTTATAATGGTGTTATAAGACTTTCATTTACGAACGTCTATGTAGCGCAGCGGTAAACCGCTTGCTTCTTAATTTTTTCCCTCGAATCGTATTATTATCAATTATTTTTTTGAAGGAATTTGTTTTCATTACTATTGAACTTGGATTTTATCAAATAATTATTTTTAATGTAAAATTTTGCCACCAGTACAAATGAATTGGACATAGTCTTCATGCTGTAGGCCTATAATTGAATTTCATAAGAAAAACATGAATAGATCACAATAAAATAAGTAATAATTCATATTATTCAGTTATAATGTACTATAAGAATGAATTCCCAGTGAAACGAGTATTTTAGGTATTTTGTTTGGAATTGGGAAAACAAAAGGCTGCCTGATTCAAATTGAGGAGGATCCTAATCGAACTAAAATTTATTGATGTATTGGAAAAACCAATATGATTCTGTGAGGTTTTCAAGTATTATGTATTCTTCAGTTTTCTATACCATAATAAAGGGAAGAACTGGCTTATACACGTAAGGAATAGGGAATTATGTTTGACGCATCATCACGTCTGAAATATACTCAACTGATTAATTTGAAATTTTGCATATAGATTCTTCATTAACCGAGGATGGCCTATTTTCAAATTTCGAATTTTTTATTACGTCAAGTTTTCATTTTGCAGTTTTAAAATAGACCCTTGCGAAGCAAGGGTTACCTACTAGTAATATAATAAAGAGAAGAACTGGCTTGAACACGTACTGGATAGGAAATTGACGAATGACGCATCATCACGTCTCAACTACTGGACTGATTAACTTGAAATTTTGCAAATAGATTCTTAATTTACCGAGGATGGTTATATACCTATTTTAAATTCTTCAAGATTTCAGTAGGTCAAGTTCTCAATTGGACACTTGCAGAGCTCAGGTTACCTGCTAGTCTATAATTATATATAAAAATGAACGTCTTTTTGTGTGTTTGTTTGTTTGGTAGTTTGTTTGTTCCCTATAGACTCGAAAACTACTAGACAGAACGGCATGAAACTTTGGGAATATGTTGTGTGAATATTGGGGATGGTTTCTGACCAGAAATTTTAATAGGGGAACTAATAATAATTATATATTAATCCATTTTACAGACCTATGTATTCGAAATTGTCGGCCGAGCGGCTAACTTAGAACGGGAAGATCATCATGATTCAAGATCATGTTGTGATAATAATGTGATTTAGCAAAAACTTACCAAAGATCTAAACTTACCAGCTGTAATAAACACGTCACTCTGTGATAAAATTGTTTACTGGTATTAAAACGGTAGTTTTAAGCAAATAGGAAGTCCTTATTGAGATGTAAATGAAAATATTGATTGTCAAATAAATTTCATGATTCACCAAATAAAGTCAAGTGTGACATGAGATACATTGACTTTTTGGCGGTACGAAGCCAAAGCCGGCTAAGCTAGTCTTCTATACAAATCAGTATCACTAAATACAAATAGAAATAATTATAATTATATATAATATATTATAATATAATTATATATAATAACAATTATTATCAAATCTATTAGTTTTTTAAATACCTTTTTTAGAAAATTGTTTTGACTACTTACGACATGTTTCGGCTATGATGCCATTATCAAGTGATTGAAAAATTTTTAAAAAGGGTACTTGACTATTTTCATTTCTATTCAAGAGTCGCCCTAACCCAAAAAAACTGTACTGCATTTATTATTTATGCAGATTTTTTTTCTCATCCTATCACTATTCAAATAAATATAAAAGATTTATCAGTATTTAAATAAAAAACATTTATCCATCTATCTGTCTATGCCCTGACCATGGTGCGAAAAAACTATAGATAGATAGGTATATAGAGAGGTGCGCACATTAGAGACATATAAAGCAGCAAGAATCACAGATAGAAAGATAAATATATGGAACAGCGCGGACCTCAGATAGATAGATATATAGAGTAGCGCGGACCTTAGATAGAAAGATATGTAGAGCGGTATGGACCCTTCGTTCATTTGCCTAATTGAACGAGAGCAGTGGCGGACCCCCTTTTTTGGGGGGCATTTCGAGGGGGGGAATGGTTTCCCGAAGTGGATTCGTGTGCAAATTATGAGGCTCAGGTCCGAGAGTGTCTGTCTCTTTCTCTCTCTCTCTCTCACACTTCCGTTGCTTAATGAAGAGCAGATCTGCTGCTACTGCTTCCAAAAGCAAGCAAACGAAATTCGTCGCACCCTGGATAGAGGGGGGTGGTCAGGGGGGGGGGATGAGATTCCCGGATTAGATGATTACACGACTCGGGGTCCGGGTGTAGTAGTCGCACGCAAATATCCTCTTCGACCCACACACCGACCCAGGCAGCGGGCACCAATCTCTGGCTCATCGGACGTTGTAAATTGAATGAGGAGGAAGAAAAGGAGGAGGAGGAGGGAGCAAAGCAAAGCCAAAAGGGCGCCAAATTTAAAATTCTCTCTTTCCCGTGCCCCCGAGTCATCTTGTCTCCACCAATACACGGGGGAATCAAGATTTGCTCCTTTTTTTGGGTTGGTCCCCGTGTTGCTGTGCACTTGATCTCACTTTTCGAATTTACCCTTGGCGAGGGCGGATTAGAGATGACAGAGAGAGAGAGAGAGGACGTGAGTGAGAAGGTCACACTCTTTTTTGTGTACCTCTTTTGGTCTCCGTTGCCTAATATCACCCGGTTGTCGAATGTATTTATTCAGGTAAACCCCCTGGCGAAAGAGGTTTTTTCAATTGGGCAGGGTTTATTAATCTCGTGCATAGTAATAACACAAGGACTGTTGGAGCAGAAGGGTTTAGTCAAAAACATTGACTGCCTTTTTACTGGAGCTGGGATGTGTGATTCTTCTTGTTCTACATCATTACAATACTTGCAGGTAACTCGTCTTCTGCAAGGGTTAGTTAATAACTTGACAAAGTGAAAACTTGACCCACTGGAAGCTTGAAGGATTTCAAACACACCTATAACCATCCTCGGTAAATTGACAATCAATAAGCAGAATTTCGAGTTTGTCAGTTGAGTAGTTGAGACGTGATGATGCGTCATTCGTGAATTTCCTATCCCTTACGTGTATAAGTAAATTCTTTCTTTTATTATGATTATAGAATACTGGGTATTATTCGTTTCATCACCCATTTTGATTGATCCAACATCTCCTCTGATCACACAATTAAACCAGAAAGTTAGCAGGCTCTGCTCCATAGTACTTTATTATATCCATTGTTGCCATAGCAAGACCAGATCACTATGAATTCTTGCTTCAAATCTTTCCTTTATTGAAACAATTGAATGTTTTCTTGAAGTCTTGTAGATCGTGAATGTATTCCGAGAGTATTATGAGAAGAATACTATGCACTCTTCCCTCGATGTCCTATAAGTATTCTAAAAATCATAGAATAAATATAATTATTCGAGAGTAATATATAATTGAACCAACGTTAGCGAGTTCTCACTTTTGACTCTAGGCCATAGTCGTTGTCTGTCTGTGTGTATGTTCGACAGTAACTATTGAAAGATTCGATCAATCTGCTTCAAATTTTGAACACATATTCTTCAACCCTTTATACAAATCAAGTTCGTTGGACAACAAAATTAATCAACTCCTTTGCCCTTTTTCAGGATATAACAAATAACATTGAAAGTGCATGAGAAATGAATTTGTTGTGATTCATCATTTAATCAGCTAGAATATCCATTGAATGCAATAACTACAGTATTTCCATTCATTCATTTATCCATTCAAAACATCAGCTAAGGCTATTTGGGAGCTATCACACAAACAGTCCTTCATGACGTGCTGACACATTTTTCAAGCTGGTTAATATACAACACAATTCATAACTTTCACATCAACAAACTGAAACGGTATATAAATGTGCGGTTTTCGCCATTCATTTCTACTTTCCTTGCCCTATTACCATAGGTAAGGAAAGTATTGCTTTCCGAAAAAAATTAAGGTACCCAAATTTCTAAATTTCTATACGTTTCAAGCTCCCCTGAGTCCAAAAAACTGGTTTTTTCTTGGAACTCTGTATGGAAATCATGCAACACATGACCACCTTCTCATTTACGGAAATGAATTTGGATTCATATGAGGTAAAAACATGATGAAGCAACATAGTAGTTCTTGAAGAGTAATTTATTAATCATTTCAAATAGGATCTCCAATGAAACCTACTGTCAATTCATTCTTGTGAAATACATATGTGGCTGTTTCCATAATTTTCACCAACTCTGTATAATTTAAATTTGCGGGTTTCAAAGATCACAATATGGGTTCATGAGTATGGGTTGATGGGCGAGTATTTCAACCCAGGGGGTCACTATAGTGAGGTCCACGTTATAATGGAAGTGGAGAAAGATAGGAGACCAACGTTGCCGAACCTCTGTCTTGTCAATGCCTTCTATAGACGGTAGCTGATACAGGTTTATTGATGTAATATTAACTGTTCATTCTCATTTAAAATAATCAATTATATTCTATCAAGCAAAATATTATATTTTTCAATATTTTTATAATGAATTTTCATAATTAAGATAAAATATATTGTTGATTAACTATCAATTTCACATTGTTGAAAGACGATATGGCAACAGAGCAAAGCGAGAAAGAGATAGCGCTATCAGCTTTGTTGAATGATAGACAAAGATAGCAATACCATTGCCAATTAAACATTGCCATTATAACGTAGACCTAACTATAGTCAATGAACATAACTAAAATAACCGAAAAACTATAACCGAAATACAAACCCGATTCTACGCAATAATCCATTCGCAAATCAAATAATTCTTGACAAAAAACAAAGCACTATAAACAACCTACAATATCCAATCAAATTTTAGATAACAATTGTTATAACAATTATATAATAATTGTTATAACAATTATTAACATTTATGTTAAAAAAAATTAAAGTAAGCTTCAAAACTAATAGACATTAAAAATAACAATCTCCTCAATGACTCCATTAACGGTTGCACCATTAATACTTTACGGAGGGTTACCATTAAGACTTCAGATTAGTCACAGACGGTTAGGTTAGGTAGGATTACAAACCCTATTGGCCAAGTATCATGTCACACCTTGGTCTGTGGGTAATGGCCCAAGCAACTGCCATCCAAATACTCACCTTTGTTACAAGATATCTCTATTTATATATCTAATAGATACCTAGGTATACATTTCTATACTGTCCTGGCTTTGTTACTGGGTGTATATTACTATAGTGTCCTGGTTTTTATACATATAGTTGGGTGTACATTTCTATAGTGTCCTGGCTTTATTAGGTGAGGAAGGGAGAGAGTGATAGAGGGTGACAAACGAGAGAAAAAGGGAAGAAAACACCAGGTATCGAATCCTGGACCAAAAAAATCACCTTTCTGAAATCCACCCCTCTGTCATTTTATCTCACTGACATCTGCGCCGCTGTTTGCTAACTTGTCTTCTCTGCCATCTCAATTGTTCTCTCGGTCAATCTTTCTCTCTCTCACCCCCTCCTCACACACTCATTCTCTCTCTTACACCACTGTTTGCTAACTTGTCTCCACTGCCACCTCAATCGTTCTCCCTGTTCTCTCGTTCTACTTTTACTTTCTCTTCCTAATACACTCTCTCACTCTCCCTTCATCATTCTCTCTCATCTGTTGCATACTTTTGTATATTACTGAAAGTTGATTACCCTGAACTTTCAGCCTACTCCATTTTATTAATCAATGATTTGATCTTATCTACCTATATAATTATTTTACTTTATAGATTTTCTGTTTTTTTTTCTCTTAAATATTCATATTAATTAATTAATACTTTTACAATATTTCCATTTATAAATAAATCCCTAGTTGAATTAATGAAATTAACGTTCTGGTAGAGAGTTAGTGGGAAGGATATTTTTAATATTCTTTCCGAAGAATGGACATTGATATGTCCAAAGCTCCGTCAATTTATGTAGATGCATATCAATATTATCTGTAGTTATCAAAAATTGCTTTTTCCTACAGATACCTTGAAAAGTGACCATTTCTGCACTGATTGCAGGCCGCAAAGAATCACTTTTCCGCACTAGTGCGCAAAGTGAGTACTTTGCGTTCTCCAGATTTGCAGCATGACAATGCAAAATAGTTAGTAGGTTATATGGAGCACAATGCAGCAAAATCAAAATTAAGTTGGTAATCCTCATAGTGAGGCCCACGTTATAATATGACAGTGGAGAACAGCGTTGCCTTGCCATTATGTGCCTTCATTATAGTCATTTCAATGCTTACATAAAATAAACCCCCTTCAAGCAGTCAGACAAATTTTCAAGTGAATTACTAATCATTATATTTCAATTTTAAATGAATTAAGGTTTTTATTAATAATAAAATTACACAGAAAAACATTTGATGGATTTCAGGGAATTTTACCCATAATTACCCACTTTCCATATTCAATGATAACTGTTGGAGAAATTTAATGTGAAATACGTGCGCAAAGTTCGTTCGCTGCACTCAAGAAACCATCATTCCGCACTCGCCTACGGATCGTGCGTAAACGTTTCTTTCGGTGCAGCAAACTGTCACTTTGCGCACTAGTTGCACAAATAACTATTTTCATATCATATACAGTTCAATAATAATTTTCTTAGTCTATATTTTGTAAATTCATCTATAATTTTGTTGTATTGTAAGCTATTGTATATAAGTGTATGAGCCAGTATATATTGTAATCTACATGAATAAAGTAGACTATCAATCAATCTCTCTATCTCTATTAGAATTGTTTAGGTTTGTGTGGCAGAGAGGACCTGTAGTCCTAGCTCCGCTCTTATAAAGGCATATAATCAATGAATCTCTCTTTTCCTGGTTGTGTGTTAATGGGAAGGATATCATTATTTTTCGCCCCACTTGGATGTAATGAGCTGGTTTACGTGCGTCATATGGAGGCGAAAGTGATTGTTTTCTGACCAGGCCGGTAAAATTTTTACGGCCTTAGGGCTGTAAAATAACCTTGAAGTCAGCTGATTCTGATTTGATGTAAACGTGTTTACAAAATAGTTTGTGAAACGGAATCAGTTTATGCTTCTAGAATTGAATAAAGTTTTTGCAATAAGATACTATCATTTTATTTGGAT
Organism: Nilaparvata lugens; assembly: GCF_014356525.2. Lineage (NCBI taxonomy): Eukaryota > Metazoa > Arthropoda > Insecta > Hemiptera > Delphacidae > Nilaparvata > Nilaparvata lugens. The sequence continues at coordinate 2,524,031 of NC_052504.1, forward strand.
GAATGAAATACAAATGAGATATTATAAACTATTCAAATTCAATTTTCAGAGTATAATAGAATCTAACCTCAAACCTCCTAGTAAGCGTTTATCACGGAACATGGTGGATAACGGAATCATTTTATGCTTCTAGAGTTCAATAAAGTATTCTGTAATAATATACTATCATTTTATTTAAATGAATAAAATACAGATAAGATATTATTATAAACTATTCAAATAATTCGATTTTCATAGAAGGATAGAACTTCTAACCTAAACTTCCATTGACATTCAGATCACATCAGATTGGCCGAATTTCAAGTGTGCTAAAACAGCTGATCAAAAACTTTTTCAAGTGTGATAAACCAGCTGATCAAAAACTTTTTCAAGTGTGATAAACCAGCTGATCAAAAACTTTTCATTTATTGTGTTTATCATTCAATAATTAAAACATTTATAATAATATCATCTTATTGTCATTTGGAAGAATAAAAAGTATAAACTCAACCTCTTACATAATTGAACATAATCTTTTAGGTTATTTAGACAAATCAGAATAACAAATAAAAATACTTGGACAATTTCTTGATATTCAGATTTGCTAGAGCTATGACCTTCCACTTTTGCTTTCGGAAGTGCTTATAATAGACAATGAGAATAATTATTATTCTCATATAGATATATATTGTTTATTTTTCTGTGTGGCGAAAAAATTACGTTCTCACCATGGGCAAAAATGTTTTTCCGGCTCTCAATCTTTTCTAGTCCTCGGCCTACGGCCTCGGACTTGAAAACCGATTTCGAGCCAGAAAAGTCTCATTTTCGGCCCTAGGTGCGAAATATACTATTATATCCTACTCAGAGAATGGACAATTATATTTGTTGAAGCATCGCGATTTATGTAGTTACATCCCAATAATATATTATCGTTATTCTAATTGCATTCAATCTTTATTTTCATTGATTAATTGTTTATACTTGGTAAAATTCGTTGAATAACTAGCATGACCGTCATTCAATGTAAATTAGTGTATAAGCCAGTAAATATTGTAAGACACTTAAAATAAAGAACTCTAATCTAATCTCTCTCTATGCAGTTCACTCTCTCACTCTCTCTGTGCCGGTCTCACTCTCACTCTCTCTTACTCTCTCTCTATGGTTGGGGGTTAAGTGAGAGAGAGGGCCGGCTGCAACCTAACTTCGCCCCCCAGGTTGAAATGAAGGCAGCCTATCTACCTATCCACCTATCAGTATCTCTCTTCCTTTCTCTCTCTCCCTTAGTTTTTTTTGTGTAAAGTTGTCGTGTTACTAGGGAACTCAGCACCTTTTGATTCACCTTTCAACCTTCCAACACATTATCGGCAAACTATAAAATAAGGGCTTGATGCCTTCTATAAATAAAATCGCCGAAATTTGGTGTGGAACCGGATGGTGTATTTGTGATGTGGAAGGCAATGAGGGACCAGTTGTGTCAAAAAATCAAATTTAAGATATCATTTTTCTTCAATAAAGGAGACTATAAAGTACAATTAAAAAAAATCAGATTGATATCTTGAAAAATGACTTGAGTTATGCCTATTCAAACATAAAAACAGGACAATGTTTTAATTCCATAACGACAACTGTTCCATTTTCTAGAACATTACATGTGTTCATGTAATCGACGAAAAAGTCGACTTTTCAATCGATTCAGATCAACAAAGGAAATGTTACTGCACGATAATCGTTTGAAAACTCGAATTTTTGACCCAAGTCTCTATTATTGTCTGCCCTAAGAATTCTACTCTTCCGCCAACTGGCCCCTTTTCGCTTTCCACATCACATTTAATAGATTGTCTCCTGTTTTTATAGATTGTCTCTTGTTTTTGTTGATGAATTCACCTTTTTTTAGATTGTCTCCTGTTTTTTAAGAGATTGTGTCATGGTTTTCATAGATTGTCTCAAGTGATAAATTTATCAGAGTGTGTCCTAGAAGAAAGTGATAAGTGCTAAGCCTACAAGCTGAATTATATTCTTAAGTTATCGGCAACATCTAGATCTAGAAAAGGAAGAAGAAATAATCACTTTTCAAATTGTTGAAGAGAGAGAAGTGGTCAGAAGATGTAGATGCTGGATTATTTTTTAGTTTCTTCTTCTCTTTCTTCTTCTCCTTCTTCTTCTTCTTCTCCTTCTTCTTCTTCTCCCTCTTCCTCTTCTTCTTCTTCCTCTTATTCTCCTTCTTCATTATTTTCAAAACATATGACAGATGTGTTCTCAATATAACACTAGTAGTTCTATGAACAGTAGTCCTCGCGCAGTTATAAGTCACAGTCTCCTCTAATACTGTCCATCAGAGTAAATTCTGTCCTGTCAATAGGTATTATTAAATTATGCTATTATCAAAAGTTTACCAAGTTGAAAGCAGAGAAAAGTCGGGAGAAAATACTATGCTACTTCAAGTTATCAATTGCATGCCTCACTGCATGCAATTAATAGTCCACACAACAGCTGTGTTTTCAATAAGTTACATTGAGATATTGCATTGCATGCAATTTATAATCAACTCGACATCTGATTTATGATGAATAATTGTTTAGTCTGTTTTTTACTTCAATATTAGCGTATGAAGAAAGCTCCTTCTCCTTTTTTTTGATATCATCCTTGAAATGCAAAATTCCCAAAAACCTTGTATATACGTCGACGCGAAATTAAAAAAAGGAACATACAGTACCTGTCAAATTTCACGAAAATCTATTGCCGCGTTACGCTGAAAATGCGGAACATAATACCAACATATAAACATGAGGAGAAATGCAAAACCGTCGACTTAGACCTCACTTCGCTTGGTCAACTAAAGCTTCTGATTTCAAAATCAGAATGATAGTTCATGAGCGAGCTCATCAGCCCAGGAGTCTATTTGGAGCCGATGTTAGGAAATCAGGTTTTTGCTTCCAAATGTGTTTTTATTATTTTATACTTCTGTAAAAAAATAAAAGATATAAAGATAGCTACAGAAATTTTTACTAGCTAAAAATTTGTCAAGTTATCAAGTATTTATCATTGTACCAGTTTTCTAACAGGGCTGTTTCTCGATCAACTGACATCTAGATGAAGTGACCCATCTACATTATTGATGAAAGAATTCAAAAATTAACGCCGAACATACAAACGACTCAAGTCATAAGTAAGAACTTGCACTACACTCGTTCGATTATTCTCATACAATATTTCAGAACCAGACATCTCAGATCAACAAAGAAACTATTAGAGAAAACTATCAAACTATTGAACTATATAATAGAGGTCAACGTTACAATGACAGTGAAGAAAGATGGAAGAACAGCGTGGCCGATTCTCTGCCTTGCCACTGCCTTCTATAGAGGATAGTTGATACCGGTATATCTGAGGCAATATTCATTCTTGTTTGAAAATAATCAATGTTTTTTTCAAATTTCTCCAGATCAACAAAGATCACTATAGTGAGGTCGACGTTACAATGGCAGTGTTTGATTAGCAATGGTATTGCTATCCTTGTCTATCATTCAACAAAGCGGATAGCGCTATCTCTTCCTCGCTTTGCCCTGTTGCCTGATCGTTTTTAACAATGTAGAAACATAATTAATTAACAAAACATTCAATTTTGATTATGTAGATCCATTATGAAAAAATTGGAAAATATGATTTCTTGCTTGATGAAATATTAGTGATTATTACTACTCCCTGGAAACTATTTGCAGAGACACAAAAACCCAGAAAGCTCTCAAAACAGAAACCACTGTCACAACACAAGAAATAGAAGCCTTCTTATCATGAACGTGGCTAGGAAGACAACATACCAACGACACTTCAACCACCTATCACCAAAACTCCACAATTTACTTCCTGTACACATCAGGATAATAAAAAACTCAAGAAAATTTAAATGCGTCGTTAAAAACTGGATTACAACAACTGGAAGACATAATATAGGCATAGTTATTTGTGCAACTAGTGCGCAAAGTGACAGTTTGCTGCACCGATAAAACGTTTACGCTCGAGCCGTAGGCGAGGGCGGAATGGTTTCTTGAGTGCAGCAGAGGAACTTTGCGCACGTATTCACATTAAATTTTTCCTACAGTTACCATTGAATATGAGAAGTGGTTGACTATGGGTAAAATGATTGCTGAAATCCATCAAATGTTTGTCTGTATAATTTTTGTTATTAATACAACTTTATTTATTTTAAACTTGATAATCCAATTGAACTTTAATAATCGATAATTATTCAAATTGAAAATTAAATCAATCCAAATAATTTGAAAATTTGAATTATTTTGAGTGAATCTGAATTCCTGAATAATTTTCCAACCAATCAATTATTGAATGAAAAATATATTATTTGAAATAATGAATAATTAATAATATTCAAAATATATAGACTAATTTAATGAGTTCTCATTTGTGTTTATTCGAAAATCAGAAAATATAAATAGAACAAATTCGCATTCAAAATACACGTCAACAATGTCAACAGCTGATTGGGATGGCTGCAAGATAACACGCTAAGTAATACTTTGCGCACTAGAGCGGAAAAGTGATTCTTTGCATTCTGTAATCAGTGCAGCAATGGTCACTTTTCAAGGTAACTGTGGAAAAACATAATTTCGAACAATATATGAGCTCACTTACGCAATGTATTTGCACCCCCACTCTAAATTCATTGTATGAACTACTACACCTGCTCTAGAACATAGGTTTCCCACTGTTGAGTAGGTTGACTTCCGAGAAAAATTCAATTTATTTATATTTGTTGTAAATTTCATAAATTGTATGATTAAATATTATGTAAATTTTATTGATCAGATTGCTTGTTTGTATATTAATGGAAATAAAATTCATTATCATTATTATTATGAACGAGAATGAACAGTTAATATTACATTAATAAACCTATATCAGCTTCATCTAAAGAAGGCTTTGACAATACAGAGGATCGGCAACATTGTTCTCCTAACTTTTTCCACTGCCATTATAACGTGGACCTCACTGTGGCTCGATGCTTGAACCGTGAGGAGGGACAGAAAATAATTACTGGGAGGAAGAGCTGCCTCTGGTCACGAAAACCGAACGAATCGAGACGGTCGGTTGAGCGAAGGTGGATTGTGACGTCATGAGGAGGAGGTGGAGGAGTGGGAGGAGGATGAGGTGGAGGAGGAGGATGAAAAGCCATTGTTTGCCTAATCAATGCTAATTATATCAGGAGGCTAGCCGACGCGAGTACAAGTCAGTCAACTGGAAGGTTAAAATTTTGAAATCCGGAGAAAATCCAATTATTTCGCTCCTTCTCTCCGACGGCCGACATGGATTCTCTCTCTGTTGACTCTCTGACTTACTGGAGTGAGAGAGAGAGTGGAAGAGAGTGTGAGGAAAGGATGTGGCAGCATTGTCCCGAGGACTTTGTCTGCTTAACCTGATCTCTGGAGGGCAGTTTCGGGCGCCTACATCTCAAACGGGGCCCCCTTAACTGGAATAGACTCGTCATTGAAACCCCTAAACTTTACCCCCAATGTTCCCCCCTTTCCATCAAACGCCACTTTCTCACACATGTAGAGAGAGCGAGAGAGAAAGATTGTCAGACACTAAGAGAGAAACAGATTTTAAATTCTTTTCTGGTGCTTTTTCACATCACTACTGTATTCTCCAACAACCGGCGACTGTACTACAAACCATTCATGGTAAGGAGGAGGAGAAGGAGGAGAAGAGGGAGGAGAAGGAGGAGGAAGAGTAAGAGGAGTAGGAGGAGGAGTAGGTGGAGGAGGAGGGAAAGGAGGAGGTGCAGGAGGAGGATAAGTAATGGGAGGAGTAGGGTGAGAAGAAGATGTAGGTGAAGGAGGAGTAGTTGAAGAAGAAGAAGAAGTAGGACGAGGAGGAGGATGAGGAGTAGGAGTAGGAGGTGGTGGTGAGGAGGCGGTGGAAGAGGAGGAGGAGAAGAGGACAGGATAAGGAGAAGAAGGAGGAGAAAAAGGATGAGGATGAGTAGACGAAGAAGAAATAAAAGAAGAAGAGGTGGAGAAGATGGAGAAGATGAAGAATGTGGAGGAGGTGAAGAAAGAGTTGGAGAAGAGGAGAAGAAGAAAAACATGAAGAAGAAGGAGATTGATTGATAAATTTATGAGGATGAGGACGTGAAAAAGAGAGAAAAGAAGAGAAGGGAAGAGAAGAAGAAGAAGAAAAGGAGGAAGAATGTGGAGGAGAAGTATGAGAAGGAGGAAGAAGATGAGGAGAAAAAGGGAAAGGAAGAGAAAGAGGAGGAGAAGAAGGAGGGTGAGAAGCAGGGAGAAGGAGTAGGTTCCTGAGGAACGAGAGATGTGTAAGAGAAAGAAAAAAGACGTCAAAGAGGTGGTGGTCGAAGAGAAGGAGGGAGAGAAGGAGGAAAGAAAGGAAGATGGATGGTGGAGAATGAGAAGGGGTGAAGGAGTAGATGAAGGAGTAGGTGAGAAAAACATGAGGAAGAGGTGGAAGGGGTAGATTGGATGAGGAGGAGATGATGTAGGAGAAGGAGGGAGTAGAAGAAGTGGAGGAGGAAGAGAAAGAGGAGAAGAAGGAAGAAGATGGTGGTGGAAGATGGGTGAGGAGGAGAAGAAGTAGGTGTGGGAGTATTAGGTGTACGGGAAACAGGAGAAGGAAAAGAAGAAGAAGAAGAAGAAGAAGAAGAGAAGAGGAGGAGGACACCGACTCCTCCATTAAAACACACACACACCACACACATTTCCTGATCAGAGAAAAAACTGACCGATTCGACACACAGAGAGAGAAAAAAAGGAGGAATATTTGCAGCCGCTATACCGACTTTGCTAGTCACAAGCCCTTTGCTGAAAGAATTTTGATTGGAATCCACCTTTCAAGGGTTGTTTGAGCGTAGGGGGTGGAGGCTGAAACAGAAACTAAGTCCCTCAAAAAATGTGAGAGAGTGTGTGTGCTCGAACAAGAGTCCATCATGTTCATACATCATCGATTGCCGGGGCGGAAAAACTCCAAGAATCGCAGTTTTGATGATCAAAAACATCTCTCACTAATCAACCCCCCTCTTCGGAGCTAGATTCGATTATGTGTCGACGGTATTTGCATCATACATCGCAGATTCCCTGTCAAGAAAATTATTGTATACTCCCCTCAATGGTCCACTTTTTCTCTGATACTCTGCTTCTCAATCAAAAAAGGGCAGCAAAGGAATTCTTTGATGGATTGACGTCAGAGATCACAGCTGGATGTTGGCCCTAATTTGGGATGAATTGAGTGGATTTCTCAAACAAACTGGATGAAAGCTGTGAACGAGAAAAGGAAACATGTGATAGCATTGAACAAGGAATATAGATCATGGAAAATGGGATATCTGACAGTAGTAGTCCACTCAATATAGACATCATAAAGGGAGTTTGCTTGCATTTCATCGACCGAGCGAAGTGAGGTCCAAGATTCCAGTTTCGGATTTGGCGGTTTCACATTTCTCTGTATGTATTGTGACATCACATTTCATAAGCAGGCTGGCATAGTTGAAATTGATAGTAGCGAGCAGCAATATCGATAAGATAAGATGCCAGCCTGCTATTACTTCAGTTCATGCAGCTTTAAAATAATAAAGATTCATTCCAATACTGTGATATTATAAATGTATGTCAAGTTATATTTTTAATTATTATTATTTACTCTCTCTCGGAAAGGGGTTCTTCAAATTATCTCTACCTTTATGTTCATTATCTATTCCTCTTACATTGAGAGTTCTCTCTTTTACAATTGAGGGTGCTTACCCCCACCTCCATAACTTTGGGGAAATATCGGCGTTATCTGCTAGAGTAACGGGACTCTCTCCCGGCAACTGAGAAGGAACTCCGCCTGTGTTTTCGTCACTCTTCTTCTAGACTTCTCGGAACTCGCAATAAACGCACAAAAACGGCATGAAGAAGAAGAAGAAGAAAAAGAGGAAGTAGGAGAAGAAGAAGAATAACAAGAAAGAAAAAAAGAAGAAGAAAAAGAAGAAGAAAACGAGGAAGTAGGAGAAGAAGAAGTGTGAGAAGAGGAACAAGAAGAAGAAGAAGAAGAAGAAGAAGGAGAAGAAGAAGATAAAGAGGAAGTAGGAGAAGAAGAAGTGTGAGAGGAGGAAGAAGAAGAACAAGAAAGAAAAGATGAAGAAGAAGAAGTAGAAAAAGAAGAAAAAGAAGAAGGAGAAGAGAAAAAAGCAGAGGAAGAGGAAGAAGAAGAAAAAGAACATGAAGAAGTAGAAGAACATAGAGATGAAAGAGAACAAGTAGTAGGGGGAGAAGGAGAAGAAGTGAGAGGAGGGAGAGTTGGTGAAGGAGGAGGAGGAGTAGGAGGAGCAGGAGAAGCAGGAAGAGAAGGTTGAGGAGGAGGAGTAAATCGCGCAGAAGAGGACGAGAAGAAGATAGGATGAAGAGGAGCAGGAGATGCAGAAGGAGGAGGTGGAGGTGGAGAAGTATGATGAGGTGTAGGTGGTGAAGGAGAATGAGGAGGAGGAGGAGGAGTAGGAGGAGGTGCAGGAAAGCAGGATGAGGAGGAGGAAGACGAGTAGAAGAGGACGAGGAGGTAGTTTCTTGTCCAAGTACTCGGTGAGTGCCATGTTCAATGGGTATAAAGGATATATGCACATGGTCAATGCTTTAGCTTTAAGAGTGTTGGAATAGTCACCCTTAAATATTGTTCTCAACGACCAATACTTCTTCCATGACTTATCAATCCTGTGTTTGACTTCTTTGGATGCTCTGTTTGTGAAAGACAATATTTGGCCTAAATATTCGTAATCCTCCACATAATCAATGTTGCCACAGTTTACTTCAATCCTAGTTTTTTTCGGAATTTGTCATTAACCTCGTTTTCTGAGCGTTTAGGTGTAAGCCTAACTAGCGTCAATCAGTTCCATGAGCATTCCCTTCATTTCCTCAGCGCTCTCTGACACCAACATTACGTCATCCGCGAATCTTAGATTTGACAGTTTTCTTCCATTGATTCGGAGTCCCTTTTCCTCCCAGTTTAATCTGCGGAATATGTACTCTGAGCAGGAATTGAAGATGAGTGGAGAGAGTGAGCAGCCTTGCTTCAGTCCTTTTTCGATTTTTATGTCTTTCGCTCTACATAGATTACTGTATTTTCATATAAACTCTTGATTACTTCAAGGGATACTTGTAATATAAAGCTTAGAAATATAAATCTCAGAATCCTCAAATCCAGGAGCAGGAGAAGAAAGAATAGGAGGTTGAGGAGGAAGACGAGAAGAAACGTAGGAGGAGAATAAGGAGGAGGAGCAGGAGAAGCAGGATGAGGAGGTGGAGGGGGAGAAGTATGAGGAGGTGTAGGGGGAGAAGAAGAAGGAGGAGGAGGAGGAGGAGAAGAGCTCCAACGTTAACAAGACCGACAACAGAAGAAAAATCGGCAATGAGAACATAGAGACGACAATCAGTAGGTCTAGATGGAATAGACGACACGTGGCAAACTGGAAAAAAGACAGCTTCCCTCTTCTTCCTTGTTCTCCTTCCTTTTCCACACCACTTTCTTCCATTCTCTTTTCGGCGGTTTGGTGGTTCTGGCGTGGGCAAAACCACCAGCGCCCCACGACCCTGTGCAAAAAGAAAAGAGGGTCGATCGTCCATCAGAGGGAGTCTTCTCTGCGACCACAGCACTCTGGTTGCTGCCTCCCCCTCTTCTTCCTCCTTCTCCTCCTCTTCCTCTTCCCAAGCTACCTCCTCCTCCCACTTCTTCTTCTTCTTCTTCTTCTTCTTCTTCTCCTTCTTCTTCTTCTTCTTCGTCTTCTTCTTCTTCTTCGTCTTCTTCTTCTTCTTCTTCTTCTTCTTCTTCTTCTTCTTCTTCTTCTTCTCCGATTTTTTATATGAAGTGTTTCACAAGATACGCAATTTTGAATATGCGAAAAAGTTTTGTTAGGTTAATCATTTCCACAGTCTCGCATATTCAAAGTAGCATATCTTGTGAAACACTTCATATTAAAAATCGTAAAACTAGTCAATGTTGTAGAGAATTTTCTGCTTTTTCCGACTCATGAATCGTTTTTCTGATTTCAATACCGTTCAAAAGTTACAGATAATTGGAAAAATGATTATTTTCATTTTCTCATTTTTTGTGCGATTTTACTGTTATTCAAGAGTCTCTAAAACGAATAAGATACATGATAGAAACTTGCGATTGGTTTCAAATCAAAGAGAATTACATGGTCTATGAGCTACGTTGCCTTAAACCCATCTTGCATGACTGTTTATTATCGAAAAACTGTCGAGACTGTGAAAATGAGAAAAATATCGCCAATTTCTTGATTTTTTGAATCAAACGTATCTTACCTCACGATTATATTTTTACGGAATTCATTTACCTCACATGAAAGAGGAGATTCTGTTCTTTAAATCAAGACCAAGTACCATTTTTTATCATTCCGAGATACACAGTTTTGAATATAGAAATTGGCCATTTTTCTGTGTATTCAAATAGGGGCTAAAATACACTAACAGAGGATTTTTTATTTTTTCATCAAATTTATAATACATGATTTTAAACCGCCTTGACGAGCTGAGAAGAATGAGCTGTAGTACGAGGAGATCTGATCATTCTGTCAAAAGTTATAAGTGTTTACAGTTTTGATCCTTGACGTATCCTTATGACGTAACCCCCCCCCCCAACAGAAATTAAATGCCTCTGACGGGTGATTCTCATAGAAAATAATCCTCGTGAGATGATTTCAGCCGAAATATTTATTTTTTTGTTAGGAAGGCCTTGAAAAGGTATTATAATGAAAAACTTGTATTTTGGCTGTAGGACATGATTTTATATTTTTGGGTGTATTCCCCCTCCCCCCACTACTAAATTCGAAAATTCCCAAGGAATCCTGTTCATGATGAATTGTTCTTTCACGTGATGTGTGGTTTTTCATCTATACTAGGAAAATATCCAAGTTGTATAGGGTAGAAGTGGTAGGTTCGCATAATTTTGAAAACCCCTTACAAAATACACCTTTTTTGAAAATTCGTAGCTCCGGAACCAGAAATGGTAGAATCCTGCACGACCATTCAATTTTTTGAAATTTTATTCTCTTTAAATTTGTTGAGAATGATTTTTTAGAGAAACTCAAGTTTTACGAGATAAAATGGGAAAATTGAAAAAAAGTCCGAAGTTATGGGGGTTTTTGGGGGTTTTGGGGGTGAAGCCGCCCTCTGGCGTGTCAGCAAATTTCAGAGTCGAATTCAGCGCCCCAAAAACCGTCGAAAAGAATTTTTTCGGGGCTTTTTCCTGAAAAACGACCATTTGACTGGACTACTATTTTCCATTGTGAATTCGTGCAACTGTCAAAATACAACTATAATGACGTCTACGTTGTAATGGCGGTGAAGAAGATAGGAGTACAGCATTGCCGATTCCCTGCCTTGACACTGCCTTCTCTAGATGATAGCTGATTCACGGTGCATGTGATGTATAGTATCAACTGTTCATTCTTGTTTGTAACAATAAATTATTTCTCATTCATCTGGAAAATATATTTTACAATGAATGAATAATAAATTTTTACTAGTAGTTCTGTGAACAGTTGACCTCACGCAGTATTATCATCCACAAGTACCTGATTGAAACTATGGACCTTATGGAAATACAGCAATAGACTGGCTTCAGTCTAATAGACTGGATCACTTGTCAGCTGATTGATGAATAATTCTATAGTCTGATTTTTACTCTAATATTGGAGTATGAAGGAGGCTCCTTTTCCCTTTTATATTATCCTTGAAATGCAAAATTTCCAAAAACCTTGTATATACGTCGACGCGCAATTAAATAAGGAACATACCTGTCAAATTTCATAAAAAAATATATTGCCGTGTTTCGCCGTGAATGCACAACATAAAAACATTCAAACATTAAGAGAAATGCCAAACCTGTCGACTTGAATCTTAGACCTCACTACGCTCGGTCAATAATTGGGATAAAATATTCTGTTAACCATATTTCTACATTGTTGAAAAACGTTCTTCTAACCTTGTGAAGCTAGAAAAGGATAGTGCCATCTGCTTTGTCGAATGATGGACAAGGATAGCAACACCAATGTTGAACAGATACTGCAATTAACGTGGACCTCACGATAGGTTGAAAAACATATACTTACAAAAATCGAACACAAAAACCAACAGTTGTTCAATAGAAGGCTCCCAGCTTTGATTCCCGAAATGTAGGTTGGCCAAAAATCAATAACTCGCGAACGACAAATCGGGTGATCAGGATCAGAAAAGAGAGACAGATATATTACTAAACATAGAGCGAGTAAGTGAGAGAGTCAGAGAGAGTATGTGGGAGTGATAGTGAGAGAATGAGAAAGAGAGAGTGATTGTGTGTGAGTGAAGAAGTCATAGAGAGAGATTGATGGATTGGCTGCCTTTATCTTAACCTGAGAGAGAGAGAGATTGAGGGGGAGACTGAGAGGGAGTGAGAGGGTGACTGAGAGGGACTGAGAGTGGGTGAGAGGGTGACTGAGATGAACTGAGAGTGGGTGAGAGAAAAAGAGTGAGAGAGAAAGCTGCTTAGGCGTCACATTTCATCGTATTACGCGCGCCACTGAATCTTTTGTCGTTTTACGTCGACCGTCGGCCGACACGACCCGTGGTCCACATTCTGAATGGCAAATATAGGGGTTGTGATGCTGATGAGGAGGAGGAGGACGAGGAGGAGTAGGTGGAGGAGGGGTGACTTGAGGCCCAGCTGTCCATCTGTCGGATAATGGGGGGCCAACATAATGGTCGGATAAGAGCAAGGCTGGGAGAGATTTTCGATTTTGATAGCTTTATTAAACCTCATGTGGAAGACAGAGTCTGGAGATGGAAGTGGTTAGTGAACGGGTGCCAAGTCGCCGTAAACTGAACTGCAACTGAATGTTTATGGGGTTGATATGGATGTGGTGTAAGTTTCTCAAGCAACCGTCAACTGAACTGAAGCTGATTGTTCATGAAGATCATATGGAAGAGGTGTAAGCTTCTCAAGTCACCGTGAACTTAACTGAAACTGATTGTTCATTTAAGATAATAATTATGGAAGAGGTGTGAGATTCCCAAGCCACCGTAAACTGAACTTAAACAAATAGTTCATAAGGATGGGAGAGGTCACGGTATGTAGAAGAAGACGGTAGGTGTCACGCGCATGTTTGTGCTAAATTTCCGGTGTAGCTGACGTCATTTTATATCCAATCATCTGTTTTTAACAAAAATACGTTTCATAAATTGCCGATAGGTGTTAAAAACCTCGGTTGGTGACGATGACGCAATCTAGCTGGCTGGGCACTGCGCACACATTTCATGGCCCCTACCGTTTTCATCTAAATACCGTGGGAGAGGTGATGTTTCTCAAACTATGTATACTGAACAGAAACTGACATAAGGATTCATAAAGATTACATGGAAGAGGTGTAAGATTCCAAGCTACCGTAAACTGAACTAATACGTTCTGTCTCGAGGTTAATATGAGAGAAGTGCAAGATTCTCAAGCTACCGTATACTTAACTGAAACTGATTGTTCATGAAGATGATATTATGGAAGATGTGTAGATTTCTTAAGCCACCGTGTACTGAAACTGAACTGTTTGTTCTTGAGGATGGAAGAGGTGAAAAAGTTTCTCAAGCTATGTGAACTAAACAGAAACTGACTCTCCATAAGAATCACATGTAAGAGGTGTAAATTTCTCAAGCCACCGTGAACTGAACTGTATATTCTTGAGGATGGAAGTCGTGAGAAAGTTTCTCAAGCTATGTGAACTGAACAGAAACTGTCTCTTCATAAGGACTTCATGGAAGAGGTGTAAATTTCCCAAGCTACTGTAAGCTGAACTAAAACTGACTGTTCAAAAGTTAATATGAGAAAGGTCTAAGTTTCTCAAGCTACCGTGAACTTAACTGAAACTGATTGTTCATTAAGATAATATATGGAAGAGGTGTAAGTTTCCCATTCACCATATACTGACCTGAAATTGAGACTGATAGTTTAGGAGTAGATAGACTCCTCTATAAGTTCATAATTTGCATGGATTTTTCACATCGATTTTTAAAAGTTTTAAAAAACAAAATTTAAAACAAATTGGAGGTAAACGTGTTTTTTTCAAAAATGTCACACCTTTAAGACCGGATATCTCGAAAACTAGGAAAGATATAGAAAAAGTTTTGAGATAAATATTGTAGGAAATTATGTAAGCTTCAATTTTGTATATGACAGTTATGTCCGTAAGATACATAACATAGTTTATGAGTTATATGCGAGAAACCAAAAAATGGTACTTGAACCACCCCCACCCCCTTAGCACAATGGGAAGGGGTGGGGACTTGATATGTTTACCTCCTTACTACCATAAACAGAACTGCGGGGTCAAAAATTGTCTTCCAAACGTTTCCCTCTATAACCTTTCTTTGACTGGACTAAAAATTGAACACAAATTAGAATAAAGAGAAGAGTTTTTTTAAAGAGAAGAAGAAGTTCCAGCTTTTTTGAATTATTTAGGAATGTTTAATTTCGTCAAGGAAAACGTTTCCAATATTAAAGAAATGAGAAAATGAAGATTATCATGAGAACTGCGACTACGCCCAGTTTTGGAAAGCCAATTTTCTGACTCCAGCTGTTTAAAGTCTAGGACTTAGCCAAATCCCGAGCTCGGAAACCGGCCCTTAGTGTCTATAGAGTTCAGATTTTGATGGTGTCTATCCACTACCTCCGTAAACAAAGCCGTAGTGCATTCGTGTGACGTCAGCACAGGTAGGGCTCCTACACCAATAAAAACAATAGCTGATATAGATCAGCTGAAATCAACATATTGGTGTAGGAACCCTACCTGTGCTGACGTCACGCGAATGCGCTACGGCTTTGTTTACGGAGGTAGTGGTTTATCTCGAACCTCAAAGAGTACCTTAACCTGTAGACTATATCTTAGCAAAAAAGTTTCTTCCCATCTTTCCAAATACATACTGATGTATTTTCTTCCTATTTTGAACTACCAGGTAACCCTTGCTACGCAAGGATCTAATAATATACTTGACTCACTGATATCTTGAAGAGTTTAGAATAGGCCTGTCACCATCCTTGGTTAATTAAGGATCTATATGCAAAATTTCAAGTTAATCAGACCAGTATTCAGACGTGATGAAGCGTCAAACATAATTCTCCTATCCCGTACGTGTATAAGCCAGTTCTTTCCTCTATTATAGTACTATATTAATAATAATATTATACTACTTTCCTCTATTAATAATTTTGTCAGGCTGGCATTAAGTTGAGTTGACTTTGTTAGGTTGGCACCAAGTTGAAGATTTAATGCATGTATCGCGGAAAAATTGATTGGGCACTGCTACTTCAATCCTGGGAATATTATATTACTAGCCGTCTAGCCGTCTCGCTTCGCTCGCCATATCCGTCTAGCCAGGGGGCTCCGCCCCCTGGACCCCCGACTGGATCGTACAAGAATGAGATCAGCAGGCTCGCTTCGCTCGCCTGCATTTTTCATTTGGGCATTTTTATCATATGTTAGGACAATCCAGTCGGGGGTCCAGACTAAACGTCTGGCTAAACGGATATGGCGAGCGAAGCGAGCCTGACGGCTAGTAATATAATATTCCCAGGATTGAAGTAGCAGTGCCCAATCAATTTTTCCGCGATAAATGCATTAAATCTTCAACTTGGTGCCAACCTAACAAAGTCAACTCAACTTAATGCCAACCTGACAAAATTATTAATTTAGTTGCCAGTTAACAACTGTTTCGAAGAGGTACTCTATCTGGATTATAGTTCTATAGTAACATATGATATCGAAATTTCAATTATAATTAAGAGATTGGGAGAAGAAGAATATACATGCTAAAGACGAACTTTAAACCCTTAAAAACAACCCTTAGAGTTAAAATATTGCCAAAAGATTTCTTAGTGTGCCTCTAAAGGGCCAACTGAACATACCTACCAAATTTGAACGTTTTGGTCCGATAGATTTTTAGTTATGCGAGTGAGTGAGTGAGTGAGTGAGTCAGTCAGTCAGTGAGTGAGTGCCATTTCGCTTTTATATATATAGATAAATTGAATTGAATATAGTTTGTCTTGTTGAAATTATTGTCTGGACAAGATCCATTCCGATATTTCCTGTCTGAACTTCTCGAATTCTTTTCTGTTTTCAAGGTAACCACAGAGTTCCGGAAGAGAGAGAAAGACGAAAAACGAGAGATATAAAAAGTGAGAAGAGACAGAGAGTGAGAGAAAGAAAGATAGAGAAGTGAGTTGTTCCTGTTGCTGAATCTTTTATCACTTCCTTGCTTCTACCCCACCTTTCAAAACCATCTTTCCATCCCCTACTGTCAATAGTCATCATAACGTTTCAATTATTCCCTTTTGGTGTCCACATTCTGTTTTTCTACCATTCTGCCTTCTCCCTGCTTTGCTATTCTCCCTCTTCTTCTTCTTCTCCATCATCACCAGCATCTTCGTCTTCCCTTCTTCTTCATCATCCTCTTCTTCACAATCACCAGCATCTTTGTCTCCTTCTCTATCTCATCTTCTCCTCTTTTTCTCTTCATTTTTGGTGTCCACATTCTGTTTTTTCTCCCTTACCTTCCCCCTACATGAATATTTTTTCCTTCTTATTCTTTGTCTTTTTTTCTTCTTCTTTTTCCTCTTCTTGCTTTACGTTCACCAGCATTTTCATCTCCTTCTCCATCCTCTTCTCCAACTTTATTTTTTTGTCCGCATTCTGATTTTTATCTCTTACTCTCCTTGGACATTGATATGTCCAAAGCTCCGCCAATTTATGTAGATGCATTATAATATTATCTTGTATAGTTATTCCAAATTGATTTTTTTTATCATTGTACAGTTCAATAATTATTTTCTCAGTTTATGTTATGTTAATTCATCTAAAACTTTACTGTATTGTAAGCTATTGTATAAGTGTATAAGCCAGTATATATTGTAATCTACATAAATAAAGTACACAATCAATCAATCAATCTTCTTCTTCTTCACCATCACCAGAATTTTCGTCTCCTTCTCTATCTCATCTTCTCCTCTTTTTCTATTCATTTTTGGTGTCCACATTCTGTTTTTCTACCATTCCTTCTCCGTGCTTCAATATTTCCCTCCTCCTTATTCGTTGTCTTTTTTTTTCTTCCTCCTCTCTTCTTTTTCTCTTCACGTTCACCAGCATCTCCATCTCCTTCTCCATCCTCTTCTCCTCCTTTATTTTTTTGTTGTCAACATTCTGATTTTTATCTCTTTCTCTCCTTCATTCTTTGTTGTTGTTGATCTTATTCTTCTTCTTCTCCTTTTCCTTCTGTTTATTATCATTCTATAAATGCTCATTCTTCTTCTCATCCTCCCTCTTCTTGTTTCTCTTCTTACTTTCCTTCTTTCTCCTTCTTCATCTTCCTCCTTCACCTTCTCCGTCTTCATCTTCTTCTCCTTCTTCTTCTTCCTCTTCATAATCATCGTCATCATTTTCTTCTTCTTCTTAATAATCATCATCATCATCATCATCATCATCATCAACTTCTTCTTCTTCTTCTTTTTCTTCTTCTAAATCATCATCATCATTTTCTTCTTCTTCTTCTTCTCCTCCTTCTTCTTCCTCACCATCATTTTCTTTTTCTTGTCCTTCTTCTTCTTCATCTTCTTCTCCCATTATCTTGTCTAGTTATTCCAAATTTTTTTTTATCATTGTACAGTTCAATAATATTATTTTCTCAGTTCATGTTATGAAAATTCATCTAAAACTTTGCTGTATTGTAAGATATTGTATAAGTGTATAAGCCAGTATATATTGTAATCTACATAAATAAAGTACTCAATCAATCAATCAATCTTCTTCACTATCACCAGAATTTTCGTCTCCTCCTCTATCTCATCTTCTCCTCTTTTTCTCTTCATTTTTGGTGTCCACATTCTGTGTTTCTCCCATTTCCTTTTTCCTGCTTTTCTATATTTATTCTTCTTCTTCTCCTACAAAGGTTCTACCGTTTCTCATACCCCCTCTTCTCTCTCTTCTTCTTCTTCTTCTTCTTCTTCTTCTCCAGCCCCTCTTCTCTCTCTCTTCTGCAAATCAGGGTCTGTTACGCTCTTTGTAAGCCAGGGGGAGGAAATCGGAGTAGGGTATGTTTTGGGGTAACTTGTATTGTTTGCCGATTTTTGGAAAGATTTCTTCTTGATTTCGGCTGTCATCGCCGAATTTTGAGCAAATTTAACGGATTATCTGCCCTGATGTCTTGTTCGGGAAGAATTTAACGGATTATCTGTCATGTGATATGTTTTGCTAGGGGATAAGGAGAGAGAATAGAGACGGGAAGTGTATGAGAGAAACGAAGTGAGTTCTGAATAACAAGGATATTGCTTGAATGGTGTAGTGCATTCTGATATTTTTTGAAGAAAAATACATTTCTCTCAAATTCTAGGGCCGGCTTCCGAGCTCGGGATTTAGCTAAATTCTAGACTTTAAATAGCTGGAGTAAGAAAACTGGCTTTCCGAAACGGGACGTAGTGTCAGTTTTTACTTTCCTTGCCCTATTACCATAGGTAAGGAAAGTATTGCTTTCCGAAAAAATTAAGGTACCCCAATTTCTAAATCTCTATACGTTTCAAGGTCCCCTGAGTCCAAAAAACTGGTTTTTGGGTATTGGTCTGTATGTGTGTGTGTGTGTGTGTGTGTGTGTGTGTGTGTGTGTGTATGAGTCCCAATTAACTCCCCAATTAACGGAATGACTTGAAATTTGGAACTTAAGGTCCTTTCACTATAAGGATCCGACACAAACAATTTCGATCAAATGCAATTCAAGATGGCGGCTAAAATGGCGAAAATGTTGTCCAAAACAGTGTTTTTCGTGATTTTCTCGGAAACGGCTCCAACGATTTTGATCAAATTCATACCTAAAATAGTCATCGATAAGCTCTATCAACTGCCACAAGTCCCATATCTGTAAAAATTTCACGAGCTCCGCCCCATCAATGCAGATAGATTCCCAATTATCAGGCTTCAGATACAATTGAAACGAAAAAAAATCAAGTGGAGTAGATTGAGCATGAAAATCTCTACAATTAATGTTCAGTAAAATTTTCACCTAAAATTGAAAATAAGCTTTAAATTCGAGATAATGTGATTATTCAATTGCAAATTATTGTTGATTCTATTAAATCATTCACTATGAAGAAATAGCAGACCTCATGTGTGTCTCCAGCGTTATTGCCCTGTCACCAGCTGGCTCAAATCTTTGAATAGTAGACTTGAGATGCGCGGGAACACTAGCGTCAGGTGATCAATTTTCATAACGGCAAGGAAAGTTGTGTGAGTGCGCCACACCAGATTTTTATGATATTATTTTTTTTTATTTCTATAATTAATTAAAAACGTTCTCCCTTGACGAAATGAAAAATTCCTAAATAATTCAAAATAGCTGAAACTTTACACTATTTTCTCTTTATTTTATTTTGTGTTAAATTTTCTAGTTTTCCAAATTTGATTTAGACGTGGACTACGATCACGCCCTGTTTCGGAAACCCAATTTTCTGACTCCAGCTGGGAGCTTCTATAAGAACACTAAGATCTGAAAAAATGAAATCAATTGCTCTCATGTGTGAACTTCCATAAGAATACAACGATCTAAAAAAACGTAATTAGTTGCTTCCATGTGGGAACTTCCATAACAATATTATAGAAACATTCCTAAATAATTCAAAATAGCTGAAACTTTACACTATTTCCTCTTCATTTTATTTCGTGTTCAATTCTCTAGTTTTTCCAAATTTAATTTAAATGTGGACTACAACTACGCCTTGTTTTGGAAAGCCAATTTTCTGACTCCAGCTGTTTAAAGTCTAGAACTTAGCTGAATCCCGAGCTCGGAAACCGGCATTAAGAATCAATATTTATGCAAAAATTTCAAGTTAATCAGTTGAGTAGTTGAGAAGTGAAGATGCGTCATTAGTGAATTTCCTATCCCCTACTACGGGCCAAGTCTTTCCTTTATTATAATCATATAAGTAATCCGAATAATAGGAAATTGTAGTTGACGATTCAAGATTGATGATTTAACAAGGGTTCCTACTTTTGACTTGAGGCTCAAGTAAGTTTGGCAGGCGCAACAAAAGGCATTGTCCGTTTGTGTGTATGTCCGACAATAACTTTCGAATGCTTCATTCAATCAACTTGAATATTCATGGGCTAAGCCACACGGAGCGTTTTTCCAAGCGTTCCCTGACAAATCGGCAAGGCAGGGAACTCTCGGATTGGCTGATTGGGTTGCCTTTGAGGAATTAGCTAATCGAAAAGCTTCTTTCCCTGCCGATTTGTCTGAGAACGCCTGAAAAAACGCTTTGTGTGGCTCAGTCCTATGATCTATTGTACAGATCATGTTCACGCTGTCTAACAAAACTGACTCATTCCTTCGTTCTTATTGTAGATGTACATCATCCTTTGAAAATATGGGCAACGAGAAAAAATAGCATAAGTAGCTGATATTCCATGGTATAGGGCGTTTATGTCGCAACGTTTACTGTCAAATCAAGCCGATTACTGTCGATTTTTACAGTTTTGTTGGGTTGAGAGTGTACGAACGGCACAGTATGAGAGACTACCAGCGTCACACAGCTTCACGGGAAAGAACTACGTGGACTATCGGCTTGAGATAACATTTAGGCTCAACTCACACTTACGCGACTCTGGTCGAGAAGAGACTGCGACTCTAGTCTCTTCTCGACGCAGCATGTGTTTTCAAATGGTGACGTCGCGGAGACTAGAGTCGACTGGTCTGAGTGTCACCATTTGGAAACACATGCTCTCCACTAGAGTCGAGTCTCTTCTCGACTTGAGTCGCGTAAGTGTGAGTTGAGCCTAAATGTAGCTACATAAACGCCCTATACCATGTGATATCTACTACTTATGCTATTGTTTCTCTATGATATTGGTGAGTATAAATAATTTGAAGAAAAAACAATCTTAAAATTTCTTATAAACTTTATTCAACACCTCCATTGCGATAGTACATAGTGCGTCTACATTCTAATACTGTTGTATTGTACTACCGTATATATTAAGTGCATTATTCTTATACAGTAAACCATTGAACACTTTGTTAAAATCTTTGGACAGAATCTTCAAGAAGAAATGTGACATAGTCGTTTATCATCATGTACATTTTATAAGTTTTCATGAAATTGATCCTAATGGAACATATTAAATTTCCTTTTCCAATGTACATGTGATACCCGACTATCCCCATCTTGAACTTCATTAATTCTCTTATAATCTCGTATACAATTTTTACAAATATTTATTTATTCCTTGAATACTCTCTTTACATGGATTTCAAAATATTACACTGTATTTACACAAATAAAAGCTATGATTTTCAAATCGACTATCAACATTTATTTAGTGAATTTAATTTACACATCTAGTGCCGGTTGCACAAAAGCCGGTTAAATTTTAATTGTGATTAATTCAACGAGAAGCCGTCTTTCCAAAAACGCCTTCTCTGGTTGGTTCTCGTGAAATTAATCACCACGGGAACCAATAATAGAAGTCGTCTTTCCAGAAACGCATTCTCTGGTTGGTTCTCGTGAAATTAATCACTGTTAAAATTTAACCGGCTTTTGTGCAACCAGGCCTTACTATACATTTATCCAACATCAGTAAACTGAACATTTTATAGATTCGTGTCGGATCCTTATAGTGAAAGGATCTTAAGTTCCAAATTTTAAGTCATTCCGTTAATGGGAGATGAGATATCGTGTACACAGACGCACATACACTCATACACACACACACACCACACACACACACACACACACACACACACACACACCACACACACACACACACACACACAGACACATACAGACCAATACCCAAAAACCAGTCTTTTGGACTCAGGGGACTTTGAAACGTATAGAAATTTAGAAATTGGGGTACCTTAATTTTTTTCGGAAAGCAATACTTTCCTTACATATGGTAATAGGGCAAGGAAAGTAAAATTTCAAGTTAATCAGTTGAGTAGTTGAGACATGATGATGCGTCATTCGTGAATTTCCTAAACCGTACGTGTATAAGCCAAGTCTTTCCTTTATTATAATCATATAAGTAATCCGAATAATAGGAAATTGTAGTTGACGATCCAAGATTGATGATTTAACAAGGGTTCCTACTTTTGACTTGAGCCTCAAGTAAGTTTGGCAGGCGCAACAAAAGGCATTGTCCGTTTGTGTGTATGTCCGACAATAACTTTCGAATGCTTCATTCAATCAACTTGAATATTCATGGGCTAAGCCACACGGAGTGTTTTTCCAAGCGTTCCCAGACAAATCAGCAAGGCAGGAATCTCTCCGATTTGCTGATTGGGTTGCCTTTCGGGAATCAGCTAATCAAAAAGCTTCTTTCCCTGCCGATTTGTCTGAGAACGCCTGAAAAAACGCTTAGTGTGTATTAGTCCTATGATCCATTATACAGATCATGTTCGCGCAGTCAAACAAAACTGACTCATTTCTTCGTCATTCTTGAAGATATACATCATCCTTTGAAAATATGGGCATAGAGAAAAAAGCATAAGTAGCTGATGTCCCCATTTAACAAGAGGAGTGGTAAATCACAACCTAAGTGGAGTCAGGCCAAACTGCACTCTTTTTAGGAAGTCATTTATTTTTCTCACACTTAAATTTTTCAATTAATTACCCAATGATATCAAAATAGTTTTCAGGTCTCGTGATAGAATACAGTCGCTTAAATCTATTATCAAGAAATGGCTACTAAGTATTACCCGAGAGGATCTTGAAACCATGTACAACCCTATGATTTAATTTCCAGTGATGAATGATCTATTGCTCCAATTTTGCCAAAACTGATTAATGTTATTTTTTTCATTTTTCATTAATATATTCTCTACACACTTCAAAATGGTATTAAATAATGTTTTAGTGTTTGTTTAATAATTCTTAAAAAGGTGTTTGAGTTGAATTCATTGTTTCCTATTGACTGGCTCATTATTCTTCTCCGTTATATTCCTAAACTCTGGTAATGTTTTTTATTCCATAAATAATATTTATAATAGTTTTGTTAATAATATTTAATTGATGAAATATTTGTTGATATATTAATATTATATATTTATTAATGTATTGGTTGATGAGTATTCATTTAATGATTTTTATAAAGTAATAATTTTTATTCCATATAGTTTTTGAAATATATATATATTTTTTGTTTCTCTTCGTCCTGCGTGATGAATAATATACATTATATTATTATACTAGTAATCTTTCATATATTTTCCTTGTTGAATTTTTATCTGCCAGCTTTCTCTGTCTCTGCTTGTTCCTTGTCTAACTGCATTGCTCTCAACTGTACTCCATCATGCGGACGTGATTTTATCACTTGCATGGTGAATATTTCCACATATTATTAATGTCAAACTATAGTAGGAAAGTATTTCAAGTTAATCAGTTGAGTATTGAGAAGTGAAGATGCGTCATTAGTGAATTTCCTATCCCCTACTACGGGTCAAGTCTTTCCTTTATCATAATCATATAAGTAATCCGAATAATAGGAAATTGTAGTCGACGATTCAAGATTGATGATTTAACAAGAGTTCCTACACTTCAGCTCAAGTAGTTTGGCAGGCGCAACGAAAGGCATTGTCCGTTTTTGTGTATGTCCGACAATAACTTTCGAATGCTTCATTCAATCAACTTGAATATTCATGGGCTAAGCCACACGGAGCGTTTTTCCAAGCGTTCCCTGACAAATCGGCAAGGCAGGGAACTCTCGGATTGGCTGATTGGGTTGCCTTTGAGGAATTAGCTAATCGAAAAGCTTCTTTCCCTGCCGATTTGTCTGAGAACGCCTGAAAAAACGCTTTGTGTGGCTCAGTCCTATGATCTATTGTACAGATCATGTTCACGCTGTCAAACAAAACTGACTCATTCCTTCGTTCTTATTGTAGATGTACATCATCCTTTGAAAATATGGGCAACGAGAAAAAATAGCATAAGTAGCTGATATTCCATGGTATAGGGCGTTTATGCCGCAACGTTTACTGTCAAATCAAGCCGATTACTGTCGATTTTTACAGTTTTGTTGGGGTGAGAGTGTACGAACGGCACAGTATGAGAGACTACCAGCGTCACACAGCTTCACGGGAAAGAACTACGTGGACTATCGGCTTGAGATAACATTTAGGCTCAACTCACACTTACGCGACTCTGGTCGAGAAGAGACTGCGACTCTAGTCTCTTCTCGACGCAGCATGTGTTTTCAAATGGTGACGTCGCGGAGACTAGAATCGACTGGTCTGAGTGTCACCATTTGGAAACCACATGCTCTCCACTAGAGTCGAGTCTCTTCTCGACTTGAGTCGCGTAAGTGTGAGTTGAGCCTAAATGTAGCTACATAAACGCCCTTACCATGAGATATCTACTACTTATGCTATTGTTTCTCTATGATATGGTGAGTATAAATAATTTGAAGAAAAAACAATCTTAAAATTTCTTATAAACTTTATTCAACACCTCCATTGCGATAGTACATAGTGCGTCTACATTCTAATACTGTTGTATTGTACTACCGTATATATTAAGTGCATTATTCTTATACAGTAAACCATTGAACACTTTGTTAAAATCTTTGGACAGAATCTTCAAGAAGAAATGTGACACAGTCGTTTAACATCATGTACATTTTATGAATTCTCATGAAATTGATCCTAATGGCATATTAAATTTCCTTTTCCCTATGAACATGAGATACCCGACTATCCCCATCTTGAACTTCATTAATTCTCTTATAATCTCGTATACAATTTTTACAAATATTTATTTATTCCTTGAATACTCTCTTTACATGGATTTCCAAATATTACACTGTATTTACACAAATAAAAGCTATCATTTTCAAATCGACTATCAACATTTATTTAGTAATTCTACTTTACACATTTAGTGCCGGTTGCACAAAAGCCGGTTAAATTTTAATCGTGATTAATTCCACGCGAACCAATCAGAGAAGCCGTCTTTCCAAAAACGCCTTCTCTGGTTGGTTCTCGTGAAATTAATCACGGTTAAAATTTAACCGGCTTTTGTGCAACCGGGCCTTACTATACATTTATCCAACATCAGTAAACTGAACATTTTATAGATTCATGACATTTATAATAATTATATTTTTATCACATTTATTAAAATTCTATCACACTTGCACAACGTTTGTTTTTTCAACTATAGTGAGGTCCACGTTATAATGGCAATGGAGAAAGATAGGAGAACAACGTAGCCGATCCTCTGTTTTGTCAATGCCTTCTATCGACGGTAGCTGATACAGGTTTATTGATGTAATATCGACTGTCCATTCTCGTTTAATAAAATCAATTATATTCTATTAAGCAAGAAATTATATTTTTCAATAATAATTTTAAATGAATTTTCATCCTGACTAAGAAGAAATATTTCATTAATTCTACATTGTTGAAAGACGAGCTAGAACAGAGCAAAGCGAGAAAGAGATAACGCTATCCCTTTTGTGAATGATAGACAAGGATAGCAATACCATCGCTAATAAAACACTCCCATTATAACGTGGACCTCACTATAGTTTGTTTGAATTTAAAATCACTAGGTATAAAAAAATGAAGAAGAAATTTATCTACAGAAGATACTACTCATTCAAAATTTCAATCCCAATCAAGGTTTTGACTTTAAAACTTTTTACAGAAAATTTGAGGTTCAATATAATCTTTCTTTGATTCGTATGATCACGTTCTTTCAACTGATAAATCAAATAATATCATACAAAACTAAAGAATGTGATATTAACTATTGAAATCAAAGAATATTACCATAGAGAAAATATAGCATAAGAAGATATCCAATGGTATGTGACGTGTATGTTCCAAATTTTTTGTTAACTCAAGCTGATTACTGTCGACTACTGTCTATTATTACTGTTTTGGCCGGGTGAGAGTGTAAGAACGGCACAGTATGAGAGACTACCAGCGTCACATAGCTTAACGAAAAATAAGTTCTAGGACTATCAACTTGAGTTAACATTGAAAATTGAAACATAATAATCTATACCATGGGATATCTTATTGTGCTATAATTATTTTCTCTTGATATCACGACCTCAGAAAATGTATTCAATTACAATAATATTCATTAATTAGTAATAGAAGTTAATTCTCATGTTATCTTCTTCAAAACAACTTGAAAGACACAATTCATTCTGGAAATATTTTTCTAGAATAAACAAATTTTCACTCTAGGAATATTTAATGTCACTTAGTTTGATAACCGTCAATGGGAATCCATCAAGGACATTTTAAAGGGAATATATTAATGGGAATTACATTTTTAAAAAATCATCCATTTCAACACTTCACCGAAAACTGAATTCAAGGGTTCTCTGAACCATGATCAATTAATTGACTAGTTATCACCTATCTAACATGAAATCTAGATCTGATGGACATTGTTCCAGAATTGAATACCATCTTGAAACACAGTATCATCTATCAGAAAAAATATAATCTTTTTGTATCGAATTAATATCATCATATTCTATTTCTCTTTGGATCTATAGTTATGTTCACGTTATAATGGCAGTGGAGAACAGCTTTGCCATTGTCTTCTACATGAAATATGAAGACATTATTACATATACATGTAATCACTATCAAAGCTATCTCAAAGCTATCTCTTTGTATAGAGATAGCTGATACCAAGGTATTAAGATGAAAAACTTCTTCTTTATACAATGGATGATACCATTATATCTGATGTAATATCAACTGTTCAACCTTGTTTCAAATAATCAATTATATTTACATAAAACTTTATTTTACTACACAAACATAGCAACAACAATGTTGAATACAACCATTATAACGTGGACCTTACTAAAGAAATTAAACTGATACAATCCCTCAATCCTCGACTTATCATTCATACATAATATTGTATGTATCAATGTATGAATAAATAAATAAACTTTAGTTGAATAAATCAACTCAGACCTAAAGGGATGTGATGTGTTATTTCCAAGTCAAAAATATCTCCAAGTTAACACACTGTATGCAATGTCAATATACAAATAACCTGGATCTCACTATAGTAAAATTCCCACTACAAGATTGTAGACCAGAGTCTCTCTATCAAATTGTAAGTTGTAACATGAGAAAATGTTTCAAAGCCTTGCTATCGTTACAAGTCTTGTAACATAAGAAAATGTCCCATGTTGTCACTGTGCATATTTGGAGCTGTTCAATTTATCACTGGGCGCAAATGTCCCTGTGAACTTTAGTCACCCTAGCTAGTAATGGGGTAACCAATTTCTTTCTACTGTAACAGAAAAAATTACCCGATGTTACATCACTGTGTATATTCAAAACTGTTCAACCTATCACTGTGCGCAAATGTCCCTGGGTGCTTTTGTCACCCTATTAAGGTTACCAAACTTTGGCTACTGTAACAGAAAAATGTCCCCACGTCACTGTGCACTTTTAAAACTGTTCAAAATGTCATTTGTGACTGTGCACATTCAAAACTGTTCAATATTATCACTGGGCGCAAATGTCTCTAGGCGCTTTTGTCACTCTAATAAGGTCTCCACACGTGCGATTTGTTTTGCAGCGACGGTTTTATGCTGAGTTTGCCGTTTGTTGCCGTGGCAGTTGTCGGTGACAGACTGGTATTCGAGATTAGGTTTGACGTTTTGGGACTAGTGTTGGAGATTAGTGTCGTTTTGGGACTAGTGTTGGAGATCAGTGACGTTTTGGGACTAGTGTTGGATATTGGACTCGTTCTGGGACTGGCGGCGTGCAGCGATGATCCGTTGTCGGACGACATTGAGTTGTCGTCGTCGTATGTCGGTCGTCGTGTGTCGTACGACGGTCGTTGTGTGTCGTCGTGCGTTGTCGTCGGAGGTGCCGGTGACGTCACGTTGATTTCGGGACTTGCTGGTCGTGATTTGACGGCCGCTGGACGGACCTGCAACAACAGAAATCAACTTAACTTGATAGTACAATCCAAACAAAAAAATCCAGGAAATTAGATAAAAAAGATGTCAATCAATGATAATTTATAACAACTAAGAAGTATGCTGAAGAAGAAAACTTTGATACTAATACGATTTTTTACTCTATAATTGTATACTTTTGAAAGTTATAGAAACTTGGATTCAAGTCAACTTGACTTTAAATTTTCAAAATTGCTCAACAATTAAAAACGAATTCAAGGAGAACTAATGTAAACTCAGCTTCAGTTAGAGATTTCATTGTTCTTAGAACTGGATAAACAAGTTATTCCAGTAAAAACCTGATGAATTATTATAAACTTGTGTACTTTCAGTTATTTTGTAAATTATGTTGAGATTACTTCACAATTGATGTACTCTACCTACTTTACTTTACTTTTCTTGTTCGTCACAATTATTAAACTGCATTAAGGGAGCAACGATCCCGCAGTATATGACACGTCAAAGTTTAATCTAATATCTACCATCCCTCCTATTTCAACATAACAGATCCCACATAACATACCTCAATCAAACATTATTCAACAATGAAGTCGGCTAACCTGTACGGACACAATACAATAAGGAATTCCCTGAGTGTTTTTTTGAACTCCTTCAAGCCATCAATTTCTCTTATGTTTTTCTTTATGTTTTTCTTTACCTGTTGAAACGCAGACCGCGCGGTCAATTCAGGCGATCCACCGTCACTATCCTCACTACCGCTAGACGCCCCACTCAGACCGCGGGGCGGTCTCCTAGATCCGGGGGCGGCATTGGCGAACTGGGTCTCCGAGACCCGGAGACTGCATTGGGCGAACTGGGTCTCCTAGACACGGGAGCGGTATTGGCGAGGTTGCGGCGCCAAGCACGGGTGATGCTGCAGCCATCAGTAGATCGGCGGTCATCGGGGGCGGGTAGTGGGGGTGGAGAAGCGGGTGCGGGTAGAGGGAGGCGGGTGTGAGAGCTAGACCTGGAGGCGGTAGGAAGAAGTCGGCGGAGGCGGGGTTCGGAAGACCTGTAACAGAAGAGGAGGACAATATTTTTATTTATCACATTAAATCCACATTTAAAGTTACAGATTCAAATGAAATTTGCCTTGACAGAAGACTGAATGAAAATATAAATTCTTTCGTAGTCATTCAATCTCAGCTGTTTTCCATGCATGAAATCAAGCCGGTAAACAACTGTTTGCAGAACAAATAATCATATGATTCTCTTTACAGCATACTCTACTGTAATGAAACCACAGTCGAGTATGTTTCCTAGTTCCGAAATAGGAACAGCAAAACTGCTACAAAAAACCACCCTCAGCGCTCCAGGTGGAAGTTTTGTCAACTTTCACAAAATTCTTGATTCGGAATTTGTAAACTATATTACGAATGGAATCTGTCTTGAACATTTTTGACAAATAGTGAAATAATGAATACTATAGAGCTGGGAATATACAATTTGAATAAACAAGTTTATTGACCGAAGTGAGGTCTAAGATTCAAATCGACGGTTTTGCATTTCTCTTCATGTTTATATGTTTATATTTATGTTTATATGTTACGCATTTAAGGTGAAACGCAGCCATAGATTTTCATGAAATTTGACAGGTATGTTCCTTTTTGAATTTCGCGTCGACGTATAATATATATGGTTTTTTTGAAATTTTGTATTTTAAGGATAATACAAAAGAAAAAGGAGTCTCCTTTGAACGTCAGTATTAGGCCTACCGTAGAAATCAGACTGTAGAATTATTCAACATAAATCACCTGTCGAGTGGATTACTAATTGCATGCAATAGTAATATCTAAATGTAACTTAGTAGAAAATCAGCTGTCGTGTGGACTATTAATTGCAAGCGATGAGGCATGCAATTGATAACTCGAAGTAGCATATTATTTTCTTCCGAATTTTCTCTGCTCTCAACTCGGTGAGCTGTTGATGATAGTAGCATAGTTGTTTACAACAAATTATTAACATTGTAATGCTACTAATATTTGTTATTATTGTCGTTACAACAACCCAAACAGCCATTAGTTGTTTACACACCGATATCTGGCCGACATCTCAGGACAGGACATCATTCACTCTGATGGACAGTATTAGAGAATGCTGCGCGAGGTCTACTATTCACAGAACTACTAGTTACAGTATAAACTCACTATACCATGAATTTTCATCTTATGCTATCTTTTCTACATGGTAGTACCTAGGAAAGTCCACGGTTAAATTCTGCATCGTAGCAGGGCACCACATCGTGATATCGTATTCAAGTCCACCGTATGTAAGTCCACTTAGCTTTCTCCTCCACCTTCTCACTTACTCCTCCTGCTCCTCCTTATCCACCCTCCTTTTCAACCCCTTCACCATTTCCTTCTCTTCCTCCATCTCCTCCTCTCCATCCTCCAACTCCTCCTCATCCTCCAACTCCTTCGTCCCTTCCTCCTCCTTCTTCACCACCTCCTCCTCTTCATCCTCATCCTTCTCCTCCTCCTCCTCCTCATCCCTTGACACAGAAGGGTGTAAGCTGCTCCTCTGAAATCGGATTATCGAAAGGGGATGATTCTCAAACGATGACGGCTAATTCAACAAAGCTCTTCTCTTTTCAAATTCCCCCCTCTACTCCTCCACTCCTCTTCCCAAGGGGTTGTGTGGGAAGGGGGGGTCTTCCACCGATGTTCTTGTGTTTGATACCCTCTCTCTCGTAGTCTCTCTCTCACTCGACCCCCCAGTAGAGTAGCCACAGGGGTCTTCCTTAACAATTCACAGTAGCAGCAGCAGCTTTAGGCAGTGACTGTGCTCTTAGCTTCTTTATTCCGTCATTGTAATCATTGTCATCATCAACGTCATCATTATCATCATCATCATCATCATCATCATCATCATGTGCGTCATGTGATCATCACCTTCGGTGGAAATTGAAAGCAGTGGACAAAAGTTGTCGACACCATGAATGTCAACTTCTTGTTCTTGTTCTCCTTCTTCTTCATCCTCTTTTTCCTCTTTCCCCCTACTTCCTATTCATCTCTTCTTCTTCTTCTTCTTCTCTTCTTCTTCTTCTTCTTCTCTTCTTCTTCACTTCTCTTCTTCTTCTTCTTCTCTTCTTCTCTTCTTCTTCTTCTTCTTCTTCTTCTTCTTCTTCTTCTTCTTCTTCTCCTTCGTCTTATTTTTCTCTTCTTCCTCTTCTTCTGAATCTTGATTGAGATTCAATATTCTGATGGTTCATCATACTTATCCATAGTCCTTGACCGATAAGGTAACTGTGTGAAGCTGGAGAAGAATAGAGCTATCTGCCTTGTCTAATGACAGACAAGGATAGTAAGCTAATGTTAATCAGGTGCTGCCTTTATATCAATTTGAAACCTCTGATTAGGAAATTATTGAAACAATTTTTTAAATATTTATGATTCAATGTTTACGTAACTATAAATGCCCAACTAAAAAGAGTTTTTGAATAGTAGCGCTCATCGAATTTCCATCGAGCTGTTTACCTTGTTGTCAATATTTGCTGTAGCAGAAGTCTTCGGGGTGAATTGCAGCATTAAGTTTGGATTTTCGTTTAATAATATATAAAAAGAGTTTTCTCCAAAGTGTTCCGTAGCTCAATTGGTAGCAATATTAACTAAACGTTTCGTATTTTAGACTTCTAGTTGCTTTAAAATTCTCTCTCAGCTTTCCCTTTCTCACTGGTCTCTCTCGAATCTTGTCGTCATTAACCAACGTAATTAACTGTTTAACTAAACGAAGTTCATTTATTGGAATCAAAGTTTATTCACTCACAATGGAGACAACTGGTTTCCTCAAATATGAGAGGTTGCAGGTTCAAGATCAAGAAAACTTTTTTTGCTGGAGACTGTCAACTCTGATAAAGATTATCCGCGTATTTTGACAGAATGATGAGTAATATTATCCTGATTCTTTTGGTGTTTTCTGAATTTTACAACACAACATTTTCCTGAGTGCGAAGCACCTGTTACCTGCTGATTGATGACAGAAACGTTAATTACGTTGGTTAAAACGTTGGTTAATGACGACAAGATTCGTGAGAGACCAGAGAGAAACAGAAAGCTGAGAGAGAATTTTAAAGCAACTAGAAGTCTGAAATACGAAACAACACCGGAATCATGAACCAACAGAGGAACCAAAAACAAAGAAAGATGAAAAATATGATAAGAATCCAGACAGACCAAAGAAGAGAGAGGGAGCTGGAAGAGAATCTCGAAGAAACACAAGGACAAAAAACAGAAACATTGAAAACACTAGAATCAAAAGTCGACAGGGAAAACAATGCAGCATATTTATTTATTTATTTATTTGTTGATAGAATTACAAATCATATGAAACTATTCTGTTCCCAAATTTTGATAAATAATAAAATGTCCAAAAAAATAGGTTATGTTCTTACTGAAAAAATTTAAAGAAAAATTTAATCAGAGCTATGACAAGAAATATGACCAGAGAAAAAGAAAGCACTGGAAGATAATCCCGAAGCAACTGGAAGACAAAACATACAAAACAACGGAATCAAGAACCAACAAAGAAAACAGAAACACATAAAGATGAAAACGATGACAAAAATCGACAGAGACCAGTGAGAAAGAGAAAGCTCGAAGATAATCTTGAAGAAGCAGAAAGACAAAAATCCAAAACATTTGAATCCAAAATCGACAGAGGAACCAAAAACGTAGAAAGAAGAAAAATATGACAAGAATTAACAGAGAACAGTGAGAAAGAGAACACTGGAAAATGATTTCAAAGAAATGATTTTCAAAATGATTGGGATTAAGAACCAACAAAGCAAGATGAAAACGATGATAAAATCGAGAGAGACCAATGATAAAAGAAAATGTTTGAAGATAATATTGATGCAACTAGAAGACTAAAATACCAAACAACACTGAAATCAAGGACAGAGGAACCGAAAACAAAGCAATATGAAAAATATGACAAGAATCGACAGAGACCAGTGAGAAAGAGACCGCTGGAAGATAATCTCAAAACATCAGGAATACAAAAATACAAAAGTCGACGGAGAAAACAAAGCCAGGCATGATAAAACCTTTGAAAGACCAGCCATATAAAGGATAATAAAACAGGCTGAATCAGCATCTATCAGGACTCAATCCATTGCAGTTTGAAAAGGAAGCCAATGTTCAGGAACAATAACCATGGATCAATATAGATTTTGTTGGTAGTTCTCTGTGCTTCAACCCTCCACTGATCCATTATTTAGAAGGCTTTGTCTAGAAATCTGCCTAGCATCCCATTCCCTCTCTCTTTCTCTAATGGCAGCACCCTTCAAGTATGTCTCCTCTCTCTCTCCAATGGCACCCTGGAAGTATGACTCCTCTATCAATCTCTCTCTCTCCAACGGCACCATCCAAGTATGACCCTTCAATCTATCTCTCTCTAATGGTAGCACCCTGCAAGTATGATTCTTACCTATCTCTCTCTCTCTCCAGTGGCACCCTGCAAGTATGACGCCTCTATCCCTCTCTTTGTCTAATGGCACCCCACAACTATGACTCATTGTAGGAACCAAGATGGCGGTCAACCTCGCGGGTAAGCCGCGTAACACCACCGCTATGGCTTGGTCTACCCCTTCATCCCTTGATTTTGGGAATTAGGACCCTCAATCTCACCCCCCCCTCACCACAATACCAGCCTAGGGGTCTCCTCTGATTCATTCTTCAAACAGAATACGAAATGTTTAGAAGCGATGATGTGGACCCTCTACAGTGAGGTCCACGTTATAATGGCAGTGTTTGATTAGCAATGGTATTGCTATCCTTGTCTATCATTCGACAAAGCGGATAGCGCTATCTCTTTCTCGCTTTGCTCTGTTGCCAGATCGTCTTTAATAATGTATAATTAACAAAATATTTCATCTTGATAATGAAAATACATTATTGGATTATTGAAAAATATAATTTCTTGCTTAATAGAATATAATTGATTATTTTAAACGAGAATGAACCGTTAATATTACAATATCAGGGCACCGAGCTTCGCTCGTTATTTTTATTTATTGATATACAGAACACAATTCTCTAAAATGATCGGGGTAATTATTTACAGCTGGCTATACGTCAGCTTATGAATTTCGGGGATGCGATATTTTGATTTTTCACATAGTCTCTCGCTCAATCACTTTTTTACTATCCACAGCTGTTTTAGCCGAGGATGAATTATTATCCTTTTAATGTCGTTCAGCGAGTTTTCCCAAGGATGAGACCTAGTGCAATAGAATTTTTATATCATAAACCTACTAGTAGTTCTGTGAACAGTTGACCTCACCCAGTATTTTCATCCACAAGTACCTGATTGAAACTATAGACCTTATGGAAATACAGCAATAGACTGGCTTCTACACACATCTGGTAATCACTTGTCAGCAGATTTATGATGAATAATTCCATAGTCTGATTTTTACTCTAATATTGGCGTATGAAGGAGGCTCCTTTTTCCTTTTATATATCCTTGAAATGCAAAATCTCCAAAAACCTTGTATATACGTCGACGCGCAATAAAAAAAGGAACATACCTGTCAAATTTCGTGAAAATCTATTACCGCGTTTCGCCGTAAATGCGCAACATATGAACATTTAAACATTAAGAGAAATGCCAAACCTTGTCGACTTGAATCTTAGACCTCACTTCGCTCGGTCAATTATAGTCTAGCAGGTAACCCGTGCTCCGCAGGGATCTAATTAAAAACTTGATAAACTGAAAACTTGACGTAATAAAATGTTGAAGAATTAAAAATAGGCCTATAACCATCCTCGGTAAATTAAGAATCTGTATGCAAAATTTCAAGTTAATCAGTTGAGTAGTTGAGACGTGATGATGAGTCATTCTCGAATCTTCTATCCCGCATGTGTATAAGCCAGTTCTTTCCTTTATTATAATATTATAGATTGAGTAACCACATCTCACACCCGACCAGGCCACAGATTCTGCACCCTTCCAACCAATGCTGTGATTTTGAACTGAGAAAGAGGTGAGATTCAGGTTTTATTCTGTTGAAAGTACATGGAGTCACCACACCACAGAGTGTGGCCATATTGAGGTGGTCCTAGTGGTAAAGGGGTTTGAACCGGTTCAAAATGGTTGAAGATGTGGTGACTGAAGAATTGTTATGTAGATAAGAGTGCAAGAGAAACCATACCATGAACTGGTTTTAAATGTTTCTCATAAGGTGCGTACAGATAGACGCGCCGCGAACATGAGCAATTCAATTTCAATCAGCTGACTATATCTGTATTTTTACAGAAACGGTAAGATACAGATATAAAAAGCTTGGCATCAGCTGATTAAAAGTGAATTGCTCATGTTCGCGGCGCGTAAATCTGTATGCACCTATATATACCTCATGCAATTTTGGTTGGCCTAGCGGTCAGGAGGGTTACAAACTTTAGTCTGCTATGGTGAGGTCCCCGCTATAATGGCGGTGGAGAAAGATTGAAGATCAGCGCTGCCGATTCTCTGCCTTGCCAGTGACTTCTGTAGAATAAAGCTAATACCGGTGTATCTGATGTAATGGTAACTGTTCATTCTTGTTGAATATTATCAATAAATTATACATTATTAGTCAAGAGAATATATTTTTTCAATGTTCTAATTATAAAGTTTTATTTTTGATATCAAATAGTTTGTTAATTAGTCATATTTCTATTGTCGAATATATTATTTACCGAAGAAGGAGTCTATTATAGTGGATTAGACTGAGGTCCAGTATAATGACAGTGGAGAAAGATAGGGGAGCAACGTTGCCGATCCTCTGTCTTGTCAATGCCTTCTATTGACGGTAGCTGATACAGGTTCATTGATGTAATATTAACTGTTCATTCTTATTTAAAATAATCAATCATATTATATTAAGTGAGCAATTCTGTTATATTTTTATATCTGGTTATTTATGTTCAACGGATCTCGAAAACGGCTCTAACGATTTCACGAAATTTGGAACATAGTAGGTTTATGATATAAAGATTCGATTGCACTAGGTCTCATCCTTTGGAAAACTCGTTGAACGACATTAGAAGGATAATTCATCCTTGGCTGAAACAGCTGAGACTTTCGTTGTCTGTGGATAGTAAAAAAGTGAGTGAGATGCACTCGGTTTGTGGAAAATCAAAATATCGCATCCCCGAAATTTATAAGCAGACGTATAGCCAGCTAAAAATATAAACACGATCATTTGAGAGAATTGTGTTCTGATTATCATAAATAAAAATAACAAGCGAAGCTCGGTGCCCCGATATTTATAATTTATTGAGCAAAATCATTTACTCATAAAATACCTTTTGGAATTATTTTCCAATAATTTTATAATGAATTTTCATAATTAAGATTAAATATTTTGGAAATTAATTATTAACTCAGTTATACATTGTTGGAAGACGATCTGGCAACAGAGCGAAGCGAGAAAGAGATAGCGCTATCCGCTTTGTTGAATGTTAGACAAGGATAGCAATACCATTGCCAATCTAACACTGCCATTATAACGTGGACCTCACTATAGCAGGTAAACCTTGCTCCGCAGGGTTCTAGCAGGACTTAGTTCTATAGGACTTAGTTTATCTGTGGTTCTAGTTAAAAACTGACAATCCGAAAACTTGACCCACTGAACTCTTGAAGAATTCAAAACATGACTAGAATCATCTTCTATAAATTGAGAATCTATATGCAAAATATCAAGTTTATCAGTTGAGTAATTGAGACGTGATGATGCGTCATTTGTGAATTTCCTATCCAGTACGTGTATAAGCCAATTCTTTCCCTCATCTATATAAAAAGCGAATGGCACTCACTCACAGACTGACTGACTGACTCACTCACTCACTCACAGAACTAAAAATCTACCGGCCCAAAAACGTTCAAATTTGGTAGGTATGTTCAGTTGGCCCTTAGATGCGCACTAAGAAATCTTTAGCAATATTTTTAACTCTAAGGTGGTTTTAAGGGTTTAAGTTCGTCTTTTAGCATGTATATTCTTCTTATTCTCTTAATTATATTGAAAAATGTCCATACCATATGTTGATATAGAACTATAATCTAGAGAGAGTACCTCTTCGAAACAGTTGTTCTGGTAACTAAATTAAAATTTGTCAGGCTGGCATTAAGTTGAGTTGACTTGTTAGGTTGGCACCAAGTTGAAGATTGAAATACATTTATCGCGGAAAAATTGATTGGGCACTGCTACTTCAATCATAGCTTTTCCTGGCAACATATATTACTAGCCGTCAGGCTCGCTTCGCTCGCCATATCCGTCTAGCCAGACGTTTAGTCTGGGCCCCCGACTGGATCGTCCTACAAACGAAAATGCAGGCGAGCGAAGCGTGCCTGCTGATCTTATTCTTGGACGACTCAGTCGGGGGTCCAGGGGCGGAGCCCCCTGGCTAGATGGATATGGCGAGCGAAGCGAGCCTGACGGCTAGTTATATTATAGAAGATTACTCAGTTTGTTAGCTGAGCGTTTAATTGAAAGCAGTCGAGCATTATATTATCAGAGTAGACAACATCTTGCTTTGAAAGGGCCACCGCTTCGTTAACTCATCTAACGAACAACCCCTTAGCCCAGACAGCTTTCATCTTGAATGAATCACGTGATTTATCGCAGCTATTCACCAACTCCCACACATCTCACACCACCAACACACTCACACACGCGCACACACACTCACACACGCACACGTGTTTCCCCTTTCTGGTGGGATATAGGGAGATCAACATCACTGACACAGCATTTCTTATAAGATAACACCAATATTGCTTTAGTGAGTTCCATCACGTTATCATGTTAACGTTGTTCCACGTTATATATGGCAGTAGAGAAAGATAGGAGAACAACGTTGCCGATCCTCTATCTTGTCAATGCCTTCTATAGACGGTAGCTGATACAGGTTTATTGATGTAAAATTAAAGGTGCATTTCCGTTTGTGCGTAAACTTCCGCAGTCGACGACGATAAGCAATGTTGACATTCATATTGTCCAGATTTCAAGTGTGCTAAACCAGCTGACCACATAACTTTTCATTATTTGTGTTTATTGACCGAGCGAAGTGAGGTCTAAGATTCAAGTCGACGGTTTGGCATTTCTCTTAATTTTTAAATGTTCATATGTGTATATGTTGCGCATTTACGGCGAAACTCGGTAATAGATTCTCATGGAATTTGACAGGTAGGTTCCTTTTTCAATTGCGCGTCGACGTATATACAAGGTTTTTGAAAATTTTGTATTCCAAGGGATAATATAAAAGGAAAAAAGAGCCTCCTTCATACGCCAATATTGGAATAAAAATCAGACTATAAAATTATTCATCATAAATCAGCTGACAAGTGATTACACAGATGTATGGAGAAGCTAGTCCATTTCTGTATTTCCATAAGGTCTATAGTTTCAATCAGGTACTTGTGGATGAGAATACTGCGTGAGGTCTACTGTTCACAGAACTTCTAGTTATTCAAGAATCAGAACGTTTCTAATGATATCAACATATATTATTGTCATTTGAAAGTATAAAAAAGTATAAACTCAACCTCATTAAAACATAATTG
Source organism: Nilaparvata lugens (assembly GCF_014356525.2). Lineage (NCBI taxonomy): Eukaryota > Metazoa > Arthropoda > Insecta > Hemiptera > Delphacidae > Nilaparvata > Nilaparvata lugens. The sequence continues at coordinate 2,562,576 of NC_052504.1, forward strand.
AATATGATCTTTTAGGTTATGTGGACAAATTGAAATCTACTCAATGTGAGATCATCACCCTGTCGTGGTCGACGACGGCATTTACGCATAAACGAAAACCCAGCTTAACTGTTAATTCTTTTTTGCAAAATAATCAATTATATTCTATTAAGCAAGAAATTATATTTTTCAATAATGACATAATAAAACTTTCATAATTAAGATGAAATATTTTGTTAATTAATTATTATCAATTCAACATTGTTAAAAGACGATCTGGCAACAGAGCGGATCGAGAAAGAGATAGTGGTATCCGCCTTGTTGAGAGATAGACAAGGATAGCAATACTATTGCTAATCAAATACTGCCATTATAACGTGGACCTCACTAAACGCCGGCCTAAATTTATTCCGGGGCTCAAAACTGGTTCACTACCTTTTATGACTGAATTTCTTAATTTCTACTGTGTCAGCACACTCTTCATAGCCATCATTGAAGCTTCTCGTACAAACTTTACTGACAAATTATTTTGTACGATAAATAAATAAATAAAAATGAAATAAATAAAATTTAAGTGATAGCTTATCAAAACACTGTCATTATAACGTGGACCTCACTATACCCATTCAAACGTAGCTGACAATTTCAAATGAATTTCGAAATGTAGAAGCAATATTACTCCCAATTCAATATTTGCTAGCAGGTTAAAGTAAATATCGCAATGTAGAAGGGTGAGATGCGACAACTTTCTTGCCACTTGGCGTTGTCAAGGCGTGTGTAGAAAGAGGAAAACCAAATACAGTGATGAGTTTCGGGTGGTGAAGGAGGTGGAGGAGGAGCCAAATCTTTGGAGGAGGAGGAGAGATACTTTTTGTTTCAGTATGTTTCACGATAGTTAATTTCATGTTTGATGCTTCTTTTTCTTTTTCTCATTCTACTTTTTCTTCTTCTTCTTCTTCTTTTCTTCTTCTTTTCCTTCTTCTTCTTCTGATGGTGACGGAGGAGGAGGAGGAGGAGGAGGAGGAGGAGAATGAGGAGTGTTAGAAGGAGGAGTGGGAAGAGGAAGTGAAAATACTAGGAAGGAGAGGAAACCTCTTGCACTATAGATAGGAGTGAGAGATAATGATAATGATAAGGAGAAGTGGCATTATAGGGACGAGTAGACGAAGAAGGAATATGAGGAGAAGGAGCAGGATGAGGAGCAGGAGGAGGAGAAGGAGAAGGAGAAGATTACGGAGGGGAAAGAGGAGGTGATACAAGGAAGGAGAGAAAACATCTTGCACTCAAGATGAGTGTGGGAGAGAACGATAATGATGAGGAGAAGTTGCATTATAAGGACGAGGAGGCGAAGAAGGAATAGGTGGAGGAGGAGGAGAAGGAGAAGATTATGGAGGGGAAAGAGGAGGTGATACAAGGAAGGAGAGAAAACATCTTGCACCCAAGATAAGAGGGAGAGAAAATCAAATGACAAGGGGAATGATATGAAGCGGTGGAGGTGTTGGAGAAGGAAGATGAGTAGGATGAGGTGGAGGAGGAGGAGGATTAGGAAGAGGATGAGGAGGAGGAGCTGGAGCAGGAGGAGGAGGAGGAGTAAGAGGAGGGATAGGAGGGGAAGGAGGAGTAGGTGATAACTACACAAGGAAGTAGAATAGACGTCTTGCACTGAAAATGAGATCTGTGTTGAAGATGGTATCAATAGTTCATTACAGCGACAGTGTAGGGGATTGAATAGATAGGGTTGCAGGTTGCAGATGAGGCGACAGTTGTTGCATTAGGGTTGGGGTGACGCTGCAATGATGATGGGAAAAAGAAAGTGCTCTTGAGGATGTGTAGATGGAAAATCGCAGAGCAGGAGACGTGAATAAATGATTAAGACGGAAATAGTAGACGATACAAAAGCAAGAGAGTAGATTAGCTTCCTCAATTCTTGTAGATTACATATATTCTAGTAGATTACGATGTAGTCTAAGACAAAAAGCTGATAAAATTGTTGAAAAGGAGAAAAGAATGTACTTGAGGATGTGTAGATGGAAAATCCGAGACCAGAAGTTTTGAATAGTTGATAAAGGAGGAAATAGTAGACGGTTCAAAAGCAAGGGGGTAGATTAGCTTCATTCTTATAGATTACAATAATTAAAGACTAGTAGAAATGGCTGATAAAAATGTTGAAAAGGAGAAAGAAAGTACTTGATGATGTGTAAATTGAAAATCTGAGAACAGAAGTCCTGAATAGTTTATAAAAGAGGAAGTAGTAGACGGTTCAAAAGCGAGAGGGTAGATTAGCTTTCTCCACTCTTCTAGTTTACAATCTAGTTGTCAAAAATGTTAAAAAAGAGAAAGAAAGTACTTGATCATGTGTAGATGGAAAATCCGGGAGCAGAAGTCCTGAATAATTGATGAAGACGGAAATAGTAGACTGTTGTAAAGCAAGACTGGATTAGATTTCTTCATTCTGATAGATCACAATATTTATATTCTAGTTGTAATAGGTGATGAAGATGATGGAAAGGAGAGAGAAAGCTCTTGAAGATGTGTAGAATGAAGCATCGGAGAGCAAGGGACGCGAATAATTGATAGAGAGAGAAATAGTAGACGGTTCAAAAGCAAGAGAGTAGATTAGCTTTCTCCATTCTTCTAGTTCACAATATACTCTAGTAGATATAGTTGTCAATATGTAAAAAAAGAGCAAGAAAGTACTTGATCATGTGAAGATGGAAAATCCGGGAGCAGAAGACGTGAATAAATGATGAAGACGTGAATAGTAGACTGTTGAAAAGCAAGACTGGATTAAATTTCTTCATTCTGATAGATCACAATATTTATATTCTAGTTGTAATAGCTGATGAAGATGATGAAAAGGAGAGAGATAAAGCTCTTGAATGAAGCATCGGAGAGCAAGGGACGTGAATGATTGATAGAGAAGGAAATAGTGGACGATACAAAAGCAAGAGAGTAGATTAGCTTTCTCCATTCTTCTAGTTTACAATATAGTCTAGTAGAAATAGTTGATGAAAATGTTGTAGAAGAGAAAGAAAGTACTTGATGATTTGTAGATGGAGAATCCGAAACCAGAAGTCCTGAATAATTGATGAAGACGGAAATAGGAGACGGTTCAAAAGCAAGAGGGTAGATTAGCTTTTCAATTCTTCTAGATTACAAAATAGTCTAAGAGAAATATTGATAAAAATGTTGAAAAGGAGAAAGAAAGTACTTGAGGATGTGTAGATGGAAAATCTGAGACCTGAAGTCCTGAATAATATTGATGAAGGAGGAGATTATAGACGGTCAAAAGCAAGACTGGATAAGATTTCTTGATCTGGATTAGATTATTTTTCAAATAATGAATTTTCTTATTTGATATTAAATATTTCGTTGCGTATGATTTCATAATCTTACAGCCTCTTTTAGTTGGCAATCAAAGCCTTGTGAAGTGCTACTCCTACATTGTTGATAAACGATCTGGCATCGTTACGTAGGCAGAAAAGGATACCACTATTTGTTTTTTTTAATGATCACTGTACCGTATCAAATTCGAACCATCCTTGGCTACTATACAAAAAATAGGAATATAGCCTGGTTTTCACTAGTAGAGTTAGTGGTCGAGTAACTGGCATACCAACTCTACCGAGCTAACTCTACTCTACTCACTTGGTCGAGTAACTGTTTTCACTACAATTGAGAATAGTAGGTAAAGTGTGTTGTCTAGTGAACAGAACTAACCTTGAAATGTCAATATTTTTCAATAAATGAACACTTGAACACTTATTAACACTTTTTAATAAATTAATACTTTTTAATAAATAGCACTACTCATTAAACTTGATAGCCTACGGCACGACTCTACTTTACCAGCTCGAGACTGTTTTCATTAGCATAGTAGTTCTAGACTTTGAACAGAAGTTTACCAAACAGTTACCAAAAAGGTTGAAATGTTAAAACCAAACCTATGTATAACTTCTCTTTTTCAACCTTATTTTATTTCTCACGACATGTTCTGACTCATAGAGCCGGATTCCGAGCTCGGAATTTAGTCAAGAGCTGGACTTTAATCAGCTGGTGTCAGAAAATCAACTTTCCAAAATGGGGCGTAGTCGTAGTCCACGTTCGAATTAATATTTTGAAAAACTAAAAAATTGAACACGAAATAAAATAAAGTGAAAATAGTGTAAAGTCCCAGCTACTTTGAATTATTTAGGAATGTTTGATTTCGTCGAGGAAAAACGTTTCCAATCATAGAGATGAGAAAATGAAGATTATTATGAAAACTACGACTATGCCCCGTTTCAGAAAGCCAATTATCTAGCTCCAGATGTTTAAAGCTGCGTTTACACCAAAGTTATTAACAAAATGTTGATAACTTAATCCTTATATTATATTCAATTGAATTGAACATAACTTATCATACACATGATGAACATATGCGTTTGTTAAGTTCCATTCAATCTAATAGAATCTATAAGGATTAAGTTATCAACATTATTTTTGTTAATAACTTTGGTGTAAACGCGGCTTAAAGTCCCGCACTTAGCTAAATCCCGAGCTCGGAAACCAGCCCTATGAGTCAGAACATGTCGTCAGAAATAAAATAAGGTTGAAAAAGAGAAGTTCTACTTTGGTTTGGTTTTAACATTTCAATCTTTGCCACAAACATTTCAAGATGTTTTCCAACGTTTTCTTAGAGTAATACTAACCTTTGACACCAGCAGCCTGGTGATGCATCGGAGGCGGCACCGCCCCACCCGGGGGCGGAGGCAGTTTGCACAGGTCGGGGGCGGCTGTTGGAGGCAGTTTATACAGGTCGGAGGCGGCTGTTGGAGGCCGTCGGAAGTACTCAGGCCAGGCGTAGCTGAGATATGTGGCATCTAGCCACTGGGGAGGCAGCATGGCAAACGGTCCAAACGCCCCTGGGTGTTGGCCTAGGTAGTTGAAGTCTGAAATTAAACACAAAAATGTTCGATAAATAATTCAAGTGATAAATAATATTACCAAACTGTAATAGAATAAGAGAGGAATGTTCTGAACATTAATTGTAGAGATTTTCATGCTTGATTTTTTTCGTTTCAATTGTATCTGAAGCCTGACAATTGGGAATCTATCTGCATTGATGGGGCGGAGCTCCTGAAATTTTTACAGATATGGGACTCGTGGCAGTTGATAGAGCTTATCGATGACTATTTTAGGTATGAATTTGTCAAAATCGTTGGAGCCGTTTCCGAGAAAATCGCGAAAAACCCGGCTTTTGACAACATTTTAGCCATTTTAGCCGCCATCTTGAATCGCATTTGATCGAAATTGTTCGTGTCGGATCCTTATATTGTAAGGACCTTTCGTTCCAAATTTCAAGTCATTCCGTTGATTGGGAGATGGGATATCGTGTACACAGACGTACATACACTCATACACACACACACACACACACACACACACACACACACACACACATACATACATACAGACCAATACCCAAAAACCACTTTTTTGGACTCAGGGGACCTTGAAACGTATAGAAATTTGGAAATTTGGGTACCTTAATTTTTTTCGGAAAGCAATACTTTCCTTACCTATGGTAATAGGGAAAGGAAAGTAAAAAGGAAAATCTTGGAGCCAAGATGAAAGAAAAAAAGAAAATGTGGTGAATAATCATAATGTTGAATATTAACATAGACATTGATCAGTGGATAATTAATAATTGACGAGGTGTGCACAACAAGTGAGAACACGTTCATTTCCAGGTCTGGGTAGTTCAAGTCGAACATAAATTTTAAAAAATTATTGAAAACTAATGATAAAGGAGTGGGAGAGAGTCATAAGAAACTGTAATACAAAGGAAGAGAAACATCTATCTGTGGGTTATGAGACATTGAAATAGATAATAACACAATGAATTTAGAGAATGTTTTTTTAAATAATAGATATAATCATGAATCGAGTGATGATGAGTTTAGAGAAACAATTGATAATTGCACTCACACAATGAGTGAGTGAACTTTCAATTTCTGGTTTGAATATTCATCAAAATAACTGAACAACTACAAGACTTAACCTATTTTGGAGTATGAGTAACCTTATCTAAATTTGGGAGAGGAATAGCACAAGGTTACCTTATTTTTCCTCTCCCTATCATTTTATAATGTAACTATTTTATGAATGAATGAGTAAATAAATTGAGTAGTGTGTGTGTGGTATAAATTGAACCATTGATGAGAACAAAGCTCAGACGTATTTTGAATTTGAGGTACTGTTATATTCCATTCTTATTTTCATCCCATCGAATTATGATATTTATTTTTTTCTTTGCAATGTGCTAAGTTCATCCCTCAGGATCTCAAAAAAGTGAAGATTTAGATTCAATCCAGATAGTATGAAGATTATTCTTAAGAGCTTGATCTTAAGATCTAAGTACTAATGTACATCTATTCAAAATCGGGACTTCCAATTTTCTTCATCATCATCATCATCATCATCATCATCATCATCATCATCATCATCATCATCATCATCATCATCATCATCATCATCATAGTCTTCATCATCATCATCATCGTCTTCATCATCATCTTCATCATTATCATTATCATCTTCATTTTCATCATCATCTTCATCATTATCATTATCATCATCATCTTCATCATCTTCTTCATCATTATCTTCATCATCATCATCATCATCATCATCATCATCATCATCATCATCATCATCATCATCATCATCATCATCATCATCATCATCATCATCATCACATCATCATCATCATCATCATTATCATCATCATCATTATCATCATCATCTTCATCATCATCATCATCATCATTATCATCATCATCATCATCATCATCATCATCATCATCATCATCATCATCATCATCATCTTCACCATCATAATCATCATCATCATCATCATCATCACCATCATCATCATCTTCATCATTATCATCATCATTATCATCATCATCATCATCATCATCATCTTCATCATCATCCTCATCATCATCATCATCATCATCATCATCATCATCATCATCATCATCAACATCATCATCATCATCATCGTCATCATCATCATCACCAATATGTTTATCCTGTTGAGATATGCTAGTCTATTTATCCTTTCTCATTTATAAAAAAAGATAAATACGATACCTCCAAATTCATTAACAGATTTTTCAATATTTGGCGTTTCTACAATCAACAATCAGGATTATTCTTCTTGTGATTATAGAAGATAATGTAAAACCAAAATCTCTTTATCGCAATATTGTAAACTTTATTGAAAAATATTGAGCACCCAGAACCATTGAACCTGTCACCTTTTCCAATTTTTTTCCAATTCTCCAAAATCAGCAATATGCTGCTCACAGCTAATCACATTCCAACGAGGCGGCTAATTAATGAGCGACGAGGCGTTGAAAACATTTTAAATGAGCAAAAAATTTAATTTAATTGCACGCTGACAGTCGAAACAATTATTGGCTTTTTTCTGTATTCTATTTGATTGTAATCAGTGGAGGCCCGTAATCGGATATAACGGACTCATTCACGCAATTAACGTTGCTAAAAGAGATTAGGTGATTGCTGAGTTGAACCTGTGATGAATTAGGTATTTATTACGAAACGAACCTAACTGAGATAATTTGATACAGTTCTTTATTGATCCTCTACTGTCATCTACTGTTCTTCCTGGGTCAGTAGCTGTAGGATAAAAGGGCATGTATTGGAGACTAGCAAGTAACCCGTGCTCCGCGAGGGTCTTTTAGAAACTTGGGAAACTAAAAACAATCAAGGAGCTTAAGAAGGGAGAGTTGATAATGAGTTTAGTGGTCATTTATCTCCTGAACGGGAGAGAATTTTGCTGATCCGTTTGCAGATTCCAAATCTTTGCATCAAGAAGCATGAGGAGGCAGAGTTGATAATGATTTCAATTCTCCAAAAAAATGAGAAAAATAATGTTCTGACCAATTTGCGTTTTTCAATATATTTAAGTGGTCATATATCCTGAACGGAAAAGAATTTTGCTAATCCGTTTGCAGATTCGAGTTTCTCGCATCAAGGAGCATTAGAAGCCACATTTGATAATGATTTCAATTCTCCCGAGAAAATTAGAAAAAAAAATTCTGGCAATTTGCGTTTTTCAATATATTTAAGTGGTCATATCTCCTGAACGGGAGAGAATTTTGTTAATTCGTTTGCAGATTCGAGCTCCTCGCATGAAGGAGCATAAAAAGGCACAATTGACAGTGACTGTAAATAATTGGAACTCGACCTACTGGAATCTTATTAAGAATTTAAAATAAGCCTATAACCATCCTCGATAAATCGAGAATCTATATGCAAAATTTCGGGTTAATCATTTCAGTAGTTGAGATTGAGACGTGATGATGCGTCAATCATGAATTTCCTATCCCGTACGTGTATAAGCTAAAAAGAATCTATCCTTCTATTTGAGTTATACTTTGGATTTATACTCAATCCTGCACTCACTCTTCCCCAATTTACCAGTAGGCCTACTTCTTCTCTCATGAACAAATTATTTCATACCTCCTACTCTCAAATATCCACTCTTTTCTTCACTAAGATCAAAAATAAGATATTGGTACTTATATACAGTACTTATATACAGTATCTCTGCTGTAATTGAACGAGCATGGCGAGTTACTACTCTTGTCTTCAGGTAAGAATCATTGTCCATTTGTGGGTTAGTTTGTATGTGCGACAATAACTTTCGACTGATTTCATCAATCAACTTTGAACATTATAGTGTTTCATTCCGTGTTCAAACTAACAGCTGTTATATTTTCGTCCAAATGAGATAGGTCAGAATCAGAACTACTGAATTCAAATCATAAATACAGTCGAACCTCTCTATAACGAACCTCAACTTAACGAAATCCTCTACACAACGAATTTTTACCTGGTCCAATGAAACTTTTGAGTTTTAGCTGCTTATTTACCTCTATGTAAAGAGTTTCGGACCTCTCAACAACAAAGTTTTCTCTTGACTTCAACTTACAAAGTGTAGTGTGTGTTTTGGAAGCAGACTGTTATTTCCAAGGAATTGTTTAGTTTCAGCAGAAAGGTCAATAGTCTAAAAATAATGGCAATTCAGGTAGGAAGAAGATAGGGTGGTAGACAGAAACACATGTCGGAAATTGAATGCAAGTTACTGGATATTGAATTCCAAGAACTTGTCATTATTGTAGACCAGGCAGGTGAACGACTGGACTTCCCCATTCTTGCTTTTGTCAAACATTTCAATTCTTTGAACTGACCATGATGATGATAGCTGTGACGTAACCTGATGAGAAGAATCCGTCAGATCAAGAAGTTCTAGAGGCTTTCAAAATTATCAGGCAAGGATTAAAACTGGAAAATAGTGTACCAGACATATCTGACTGTTTGAATAGATGTGAGTCGTTTATCAAACATGATTTTTTATTCAAATGCAAAATTGAACCGAAAATTACTAACTTTTTCAAATATGAAACATTAGAAAATAGGAAAGTTGATATTTATAGTGAAGTTATTGACAAAATAACAGTATTTTGCGTTCCATCTAATAGTAGTGTAAAGAGTTGAAAAATATTGCTACAGAGTATGTACTTTGATTAAACTCCACTAATAGTACAAATCAAGCTTTCTGGAATAATTGGTGAGTTTACTTACTTATTACATTCTATAAATATTCAAAAAACATGTTTTTTTCCAAACAGCATGAATTTTCAAATTTCCATATTAATATTGGCCTAATAATAGGTACCCTATCTACGTTCGCGATTATATGTTCTATGTACCATATTCATTTATTTACTGCCGTGATACGATATTATGAGATCCATAGGATCGTGGCAGATTTCTTGACAGAACCTCTCAGTAACGAATACCTCTCTGCAGCGAATTTTTTCTCGGGATAATCGACTTCGTTATACAGAGGTTCGACTGTATCTATATCAAGGAATGAACATCTTAGAACCCTTTGTATTTCTATTATCACCATTTTTACTTTCCTTGCCCTATTACCATAGGTAAGGAAAGTTTTGCTTTCCGAAAAAATTAAGGTACCCCAATTTCTAAATTTCTATACATTTCAAGGTCCCCTGAGTCCAAAAATGTGGTTTTGGGTATTGGTCTGTATGTGTGTGTGTGTGTGTGTGTGTGTGTGTGTATGTGTGTGTATGAGTGTATGTGCGTCTGTGTACACGATATCTCATCTCCCAATTAACGGAATGACTTGAAATTTGGAACTTAAGGTCCTTACGATATAAGTATTCGACACGAACAATTTCGATCTGATGCAATTCAAAATGGCGGCTAAAATAGCGAAAATGTTGTAAAAAACAGGGTTTTTTGCAATTTTCTCGAAAACGGCTCAAACGATTTTGATTAAAGTAATACCTAAAATAGTTATCGATAAGCTCCATCAACTGCCTTGAGTCCCATATCTGTAAAAATTTCAGGAGCTCCGCCCCATCTATGCAAAGTTTGATTTTAGATTCTCAATTATTAGGCTTCAGATACAATTTAAACAAAAAAATTCCGAGTGGAATAGATTGAGCATGAGAATCTCTACAATTAATGTTCAGTAACATTTTCACCTAAAATTAAAAATAAGCTCGAAATTCGAGAAAATGTGATTATCCAATGCAAACTGTTGGCAACTGTTGATTCTATTAAATGATTCACTATGAAGAGATAGCAGACCTCGTGTGTATCCAGCGTTATTGCCCTGTCAACAGCTGGCTCAAATCTTTGAATAGTAGACTTGAGATGCGCGGGAACACTAGCGTCAGGTGATCAATTTTCATAACGGCAAGGAAAGTTGTGTGAGTGCGCCACACCAGATTTTTATTTCTTGATATTGAAGAATAGCCCTAACAAAAGAAGGTGATAAATATCTATCTCTATATCTTCTTCTTTCTGTCTTAGAATTGAAATCCCCACATCATAGCAAACAAGAACAGCTGATCACTGATGACAACCACATTTTATTAACATTATATCCCCCTAGCAGGACTTTCTATATAGGTATATAGCCTACTACCAAATCTGAACCTATAAACAAAATGACATACAAAAGGTCTTGTTGAAAAATCGTTCAAAACATGAACCCAGAAAACATTGAAAATATAAACCCCAATCCTTAAGACGATTATCCTCCCCTAAGTAATCCGATAAACGAAAGTAAGCCCACCTTACAATACCTAGCATAGTCTTGGAATTTCCATTCAGCTTTATTTTGTTGGCAGACAATCTTTTCACTGGGAAGAGGATTTCGCATGAGTTTTATAGACTCTTGAACCATTTTTTGTCTTCACTCTAAGAACGAACATCTGTTGCTTAACTGCATCATTCATGCCGTTTTTAGAAAAAAAATCATGTCTTTTCAGTTTTGGAATTTGATAGACTGCTCCTGTTTACGCAATAGAAGGTTGAAGATAAAAGGTAGGTACACTATAATCTGATAGCTGAGATGATAATGTCAGGGAATTTTGCCCCACAACATGTCAAATCATCAACTGATAATGGGCTGGTATTAGAAGGAGCTCAATAGGCGTAGAAACGTAGAAAGGGAAAGGAGATGTGAAAAAAAATGTGGAGAAAATAGTGAATGGGATTTGTAGTGATGGAAACGAGAGGAAAAAATGTTGATAAAAAAGTTGTGAATGATGAAGCTGAATGAGAAGGAGTATTAGAAGGAGGAGGAAGAGGTGGAGGAGGAGGAGGAGGAAGAGAAAGGGAAGGAGGAGGAGGTGATGGAGGAGGAGGTGGAGGAAGAGAAGTAGGAGGTGATGGAGAAGGAAGAGGAGGAGGAGGAGGAGGGTGATGAGAATGATGAGAAAGAGGTGGTGTAGGAGGGGATGGTGAAGAAGAAGGACAGGTGAAAAATGAGTGAGAGAAGAGGATGAGAAAAGAGGGTTAGAGAAGGTGGAAAAAGAGAAGGAGAAGTAGACGAGTGAGAAATAGAACAGGGAAAGAAGAATGAGAAGTGAAAGAATAAGAAACAGGAGGAGATGTAAGAGAATGAGAAATTGAATAGGTGGAGGAGAAGAAGAGGAAGAAGAAGAAGAAGAAGAAGAAGAAGAAGAAGAAGAAGAAGAAGAGAGATGATGATGATGATGATGATGATGATGATGATGAAAAAGGTTAGATGGAAAAAGGAGAAGCTGGAGAAGAAGGAGAAGAAGAAGAAGAAGAAGAAGAAGAAGAAGAAGAAAAAGAAGAAGAAGAAGAAGAAGAAGAAGAAGAAGAAGAAGAAGAAGAAGAAGAAGAAGAAGAAGAAGAAGAAAAAGAAGAAGAAGAAGAAGAAGAAGAAGTAGGAGAATAAGAAGAATAAGGAGAAAAAGGGGAGAAGAGTAAAAACAAAAACAAGAGGACAGGGATGAGGTCAGGGAATAAGGTTAGATGGAAAAAGGAGAAGCTGGAGAAGAAGAAGAAGAGAAGAAGAAGAAGAAGAAGTAGGAGAATAAGAAGAATAAGGAGAAAAAGGGAAGAAGAGTAAAAACAAAAACAAGAGGACAGGGATGAGGTCAAGATGGCACAATAAAAAGATGAATTAACAATCATAAAAAGAAGACGTGATAGGAAAAGAAGGAGGAGGAGAAAATACACAAGACAGGAGGAGTATAAGAAGAAAGAGATGAAAAAAGATGTAGATCAGTCGAAAATGAAAAGAAGACCCAAAAGGAAAAGAAGAAGAAGATGAAAAATAAGAAGATAAAAACTGGAAAGAGCACAGGTGTAGAAGAAGTATTAGAAAAAGATGACGCGAGAGAAAGAAGTAGAGGAAACAGTAGCGAGAAGAAGACCAAGAATAAAATAATGATGATGATGACAATGATGATAATAATACAGAAGAAAAAGAAGAAAAATTCCATGAAGTAGGAACATAAAAAAGTGATAAAAGAGAGGGGGCGTAACCTACTAACTGCTTTATCCTTCAAGATCGTCTATTATCCACGTCTCTCTCCTCTCTTTCAATCACTCCTTCTCTTTCATCCAGTCTTCGTGACAAAGGATTACTCTTTCATGCTTCATTCTCAACCTTACCTTAACCTTATCCTCCTTTCATTCAGTGTACACACAACACACCCCTTTTGCTACCGAATTATTTTTTGCCTACTTATAAATACCCGCAGTGTCGTAGTGACAGGCTTACAATTGTGAAATAGCTACTTTTGGCGGATTCTGGTTTTTTGAAATGGTTTGGTTGGGTTGTAGCCCGTTCTTTTTTGAATTGTTAGGTTGGGTTAGCCGGAGGAGGTCTTCAGGGTAACCACCACCTAGCGGTAGGCCGAGGTCCCATTCAGCTGTCAACAGGATTTGAAGAAAAAAGCTTAGATTGTTCAGATGAATTAGATAGAGAGGGTAGTACAGTTGAAAATAAAAAGTACAGAGTGTAAGGTACCATTTTAGATGAGTTATAGTGAGGTCGTAAAGGTGCGTACAGACTTTCGCGCTGCTCCGCAATCGAACGTCACTCGAGCAGATCGATTGATGATCGACCGGGGAGCAAGAGTGGAACGCGAGAACAGCTAACATCTCCCGTAACGTTCATGATCGGTGCGAGTGCGGAGCGTGGGCGAAGCGATTGTGGAGCAATGGCGGAACGAGGGCGGAGCGTGCGCGGGTGGGTTGTAGGCGCGTATATCTGTACGCACCTTTATAATAGCAGTGTTTGATTAGCAATGGTATTGCTATCCTTGCCTATCATTCAACAAAGCGGATAGCGCTATCTCTTTCTCGCTTTTCTCTGATGCCTGATAGTTTCTCAACATTGTAGAATTAATAACTTATTAACAAAATATTCCATCTTGATTATGTAAATTCATATGAAATTATTGAAAAATGTAATTTCTTGCTTGATAAAATATAATTGATTATTTTAAACTAGAATGAACAGTTCATATTAAATCAATAATCAGCTACCGTCTATAGAAGCAATTGACAGGACAGAGGATCGGCAACGATGTTCTCCTATCTTTCTCCACTGCCATTATAACGTGGAATAACCATTTGTTATTGTAGTTCTCGGCGCTGGAAAAATCATTCAAAATGCCGGTTATATTTTGAGGAAGAGAGTTTGTGAGATAGAGAATGAGAGAGAGTAAGATTGAGAGAGATAGTCTGAGAGTGACGGTGACAGAGTGAGAGAGGTAGAGTGAAAGAGTTGAGCAAGTAAGCCTACAAGTCAGCAACACACAAATCTATTTTAATTAATTTGGTTGCAGGTTGACTGTAAAAGTGCATTGATCAAGTGTATCGGCCTGTTATCGGCCGATTGTTTGACCAGTCTTTCATTGGCAAATGTAATGAACTTTGATCTCTGCTCTCAGAGGGCGCACATAGGCTCAAACTTCCCCCAATTCCAGTCTATATTTCACTCTTTTTTTCATGTACTTTATAATATAGGCTGTTGTGTATTCACTTCATGGAAGCTCTTTCCCTGAATCTATAAACGAAGAAGAAGAAGAGAAGAAGAAGAAGAAGAAGAAGAAGAAGAAGAAGAAGAAGAAGAAGAAGAAGAAGAGAAGAAGAAGAAGAAGAAGAAGAAGAAGAAGAAGAGAAGAAGAAGAGAAGAAGAAGGAGAAGAAGAAGAAGAAGAAGAAGAGAAGAAGAAGAAGAAGAAGAAGTAGGATACAATATGAACATTTGTATTGAATCACTCTACCATAGTGAGGTACACGTTATAATGGCAGTGAAGAAAGATAGCAGAACTATGTTGCCGATTCTCACTGTCTTGTCGAAGCCATCTTGACGGTAGCCGATACAGTTTTATTAATGTAATATTAATTGTTCATTCTCGTTTAAAATAATTAATAAAGCAAGAAATAATATTTTTCAATAATTACATAATGGATGGAATTAAATAGAGAATGCATTTGTTGAAATGCTAATTAATATATAATTATTATTTAACGAAAATCCTAAATAAATGCTGCAAATCACCCCGAAGACTTCTGCTACTGCAGACATTGACAACAGGGTTAACAGCTGGATGGAAATTCGATGAGAACTACTATCCAAAAATTAGTTGCCAGCCCGGGAATCGAACCCGGTACCTCCCAATTGCCAGTCAGGTATGCTTACCCTTACACCAAACTGACAATCTCTGGATAGCAGCGCTCATTTTATAGGAAGCCATAGCGGCCAACCGGTTACAGACGGAATTAAATAGAGAATGCATTTATTCTTAATTATGAAAATGTATTATGTAATTATAATTATTATTTAACGAAAATCCTAAATAAATGCTGCAAATCACCCCGAAGACCTCCCCTTTTCAGGTGAAGATCACCCCTGGTTTCCTATAAAATGAGCGCTGCTATCCAGAGATTGTCAGTTGATGTAAGGGTAAGCATACCTGAATGGCAATTGGGAGGTACCGGGTTCGATTCCCGGGCTGGCAAATAATTTTTGGATAGTAGTTCTCATCGAATTTCCATCTAGCTGTTAACCCTGTTGTCAATGTCTGCAGTAGCAGAAGTCTCCGGGGTGATTTGCAGCATTTATTTAGGATTTTCGTTAAATAATAATTATAATTACATAATGCATTTTCATAATTAAGATAAAATATAATATTAATTATGAATTCTACATCGTTAAAAGCCGATCTGGCAACAGAGTAAAGAGATAGCGCTATCAGCTTTGTTGAATGATAGACAAGGATAGCAACTCCAATGTTAATCAAATACTGCCATTATAACGTGGACCTCACTAGACTGCCGTATGTGAAGTTGAACCCTGCGTGTTTTTTTACGCGTTCAGCGTTTTTGGATGACAAAAGCCGTCAGCTATTGATTGACGAGTGTGCGTTTATTGCGTGTATTGAAACCCCTCTGGCCAGCTAATAAATGCACCTAACTGATTCTCGTTAACCCACCTAACTGATGCCCAGTCAGACTGACTGATTCTAACTGATGCACAGTCAGACCAACTGATTCTAACTGATTTTCAGACTGACGAGTTTTATGAACCTTTGCTGCCGCTGATTTGGGGCTGGCGAAAAAGCAGAGAGCGAAAAATCAAAGCCAGTAATTCTCTACTACTTTTTTGCTGGTGAGCCGACAAATCTAATCAAATCCTGAACTGAATGGGTGAAACGTTACCGCGATTCACAAAGCTCAGGTTTCATAGGTGCTAGGTACACGTTAGCGAGATACATGCTTTAAAGTCTGCACGTCATCAACATTGGATAAACTCCAGTGAGGTCCACGTTATAATGGCAGTATTTGATTAACATTGGTGTTGCTATCCTTGTTTATCATTCGACAAAGCAGATAGTTCTATCCTTTTCTAGCTCCGCAACGTTGTCAGATCGTTGAAACCAGGGTTCAGCTTCACAAAGGCATCATTATAATCTAGTGAGGTTCACGTTATAATGGCAGTATTTGATCAACATTGGTGCTGCTATCCTTGTTTATCATTCGACAGAGCAGATAGTGCTATCCAGTTCTAGCTCAACAACGTTGTCAGATCGTTGAAGCCAGGGTTCAGCTTCACAAAAGGCATCACTATAGTCTACTGTTGTCCACGTTGTAATGGCAGTATTTGATTAGCATTGGTGTTGCTATCCTTGTTTATCATTCGACAGAGCAGATACTTTTCTATCACCGCAGCGTTGTCAGATCGTTGAAACCAGGGTTCATCTTCACAAACGGCATCACTATAGTCTACAGTTGTCCACGGAGTAATGGCAGTATTTGATTAGTATTGATGTTGCTATCCTTGTTTATCATTCGACAGAGCAGATACTTTTCTATCACCGCAGCGTTGTCAGATCGTTGAACCAGGGTTATCTTCACAAACGGCATCACTATAGTCTAAGGTCCACGGAGTAGTGGCAGTATTTGATTAGTATTGATGTTGCTATCCTTGTTTATCATTCGACAGAGCAGATACTTTTCTATCACCGCAGCGTTGTCAGATCGTTGAAACCAGGGTTCATCTTCACAAAGGCATCACTATAATCTAGTGAGGTTCACGTTATAATGGCAGTATTTGATTAAAATTGGTGTTGCTATCATTGTTTATCATTCGACAAAGCAGATAGTTCTATCTTTTTCTAGCTACTCAACTTTGTCAGATCGTTGAAGCCAGGGTTCTGCTTCACAGAGGCATCATTATAATCTAGTGAGGTTCACGTTATAATGGCAGTATTTGGTTAAAATTGGTGTTGCTATCCATGTTTATCATTCGACAAAACAGATAGCGCTATCCTGTTCTAGCTCAACAACGTTGTCAGATCGTTGAAGCCAGGGTTCAGCTTTACAAACGGCATTATTATAATCTAGTGAGGTTCACGTTATAATGGCAGTATTTGATTAAAATTGGTGTTGCTATCCTTGTTTATCATTTGACAAAACAGATAGTTCTATCCTTTTCTAGCTACGTAACGTTGTCAGATCGTTGAAGCCAGGGTTCAGCTTCACAATGGCATCATTATAATCTAGTGAGGTTCACGTTATAATGGCAGTATTCGATTAACATTGGTGTTGCTATCCTTGTCTATCATCCTTGTATCATATTTGTATAATCTTTGTATCATCGTCCTATAGTGAGGTCCATGTTATGATGGTAGAATTTGATTAGCAATGGTACTGTTATCCTTGTCTATCATTCAAACAAAGCGGAGAGCGCAATCTCTTTCTCACATTGCCCTGTTGCCAGGACATCTTTTAGCAATGGAAAATAAATAATTTATTTAAAAATATTTCATCTTAATTATGACACTCATTATGAAATTATTGAGAGATATGATTTCTTGTTTAATAAAATAATATCGGAACACCAAGCTTTGCTCGTTTTTCATTTATTGATAAACAGAACTAAATTCTTTAAAATGATTAGGGAAGGACTAACAGGCACAGCCCGAAACTGTTTATTCCCCTAATTTTGATTTATACACTATAAATATTCCAAAAAGTATGTTATGTTCCATACATTTGAATTCAGGTGAAATTTTCAGTCCAAATATTTGAAAACATAAAAGTTCTAATTTACATACATACAGATTGTTTACATACTGAATTGAATGACAAAATAACACTCACTAATCACTTAGAACTGTAAAAATGATTAAGGCTGTGCAAAGGCTAAAAATAAAGTTTCTACTGGTAATATATTACAAAGTTATTCGATTTGTATATCATCAAGCTATCAAAATGAAAAAGTTTTCTCAGGAAAAAAATGTTTTCCGATCATTACTTTTTGAGATATGAGCGCCTAAAGTTTAAATTTTTGGGACAGAACATTCCAAGTCGGGTAAGAGATGAATCAATGAAATTGAGAGGATCGATTCTTCATGGTATTGTTCATCTAGTGAAACAAACATTTTCTGAAAATATCATTTTTTGAGAAAGTTATTCAATTTACTAAAAATGACCTAAAATAACTTTTTCTTCAGTTATTTTTGGTAAATTAGATAACTTTCACAAAAATTGATATTTTCAGAGAAGTTTTACTAGATCAACAATACCATGAAGAATCTATCCTCTGAATCTCATGGATTTATCTCTTACCGAACTTGAAGTGTTCTGTCCCAAAAATTTAAACGTTAGGCGCTCATATCTCAAAAAGTAATGATCGGAAAAAAACTGTTTTCTTGAGAAAACTTTTTCATTTTGATAGCCTCATGATATACAAATCGAATCGAAAAACTTTGAAAAATATCACCAGTAGTAAGTTCATTTTTAGCCTTTGCACATCCTTAACTTTGAATATTATGATTTATACCATCTCATATCATGTCAACAAATCAGATTACTGTATTTTCATCGAGTCAATTAAAATTTCTAGATTTCTCGCGAGATACGGTAAGCTAGTTGATTACACAGCTGTTCTCCCACACAAGCACACGCATCTTCTGTTATCGACAGACGACGAAATCATCATCTGTTTTTCCAAGGATGAATAGGCTATCCTTTTAATGTCGTTCAGCGAGTTTTCCTAGAGATGAGACCAACTGCAATCGAATTTTGTTTTCATAAACTATATTCCAAATTTCGTAAAAATCGTTAGAGCCGTTTTCGAGATCCGTTGAACATAAATAACCATATAACCAGATAGCCAGATAAAAAAATATAAACAGATATACAGAAATCTCTTGCTTAATATAATAGGATTATTGATTAATTTAAACGAGAATGAACAGTTAATATTACATCAATAAACCTGTATCAGCATCCGTCTATAGAAGGCATTGACAAGACAGAGGTTCGGCAATGATCCTCACTCCAGTGAGGGTCACGTTTTAATGGCAGTGGAGAAAGATAGAAGAACAGCGTTGCTGATTCTCTCCCAATGCCTTCTACAGAGGATGGCAGATACCGGTAAATCCTGTGTAATATATTAACTTTTCATTCTTCTTCTTCATCATCATCTTCTTCTTCTTGTCCTCCTTCTTCTCCTTGTCTTTCATTCACTACTCCACCTTCTACTCCTTATCATCATCATCATCATCATCATCATCATATCATCATCATCATCATCATCATCATCATCATCATCATCATCATCATCATCATCATCATCATCTTCTTCTTCTTCTACTACTTCTTCTCCTTCTTCTTCTTCTTCTTCTTCTTCTTCTTCTTCTTGGGCTCCTTCTTCTCCTTCTCTTTCATTCACTACTCCACCTTCTACTCCTTATCATCATCATCATCATCATCATCATCATCATCATCATTATCATCATCATCATCATCTTCTTCTTCTACTACTTCTCCTCCTCCTTCTTCTCCTTCTCCTTCTTCTTGTCCTCCTTCTTCTCCTTGTCTTTCATTCACTACTCCACCTTTTACTCCTTATCATCATCATCATCATCTTCTTCTTCTTCTACTACTTCTTCTCCTTCTTCTTCTTCTTCTTCTTGTCCTCCTTCTTCTCCTTCTCTTTCATTCACTACTCCACCTTCTACTCCTTATTATCATCATCTTCTTCTTCAACTACTACTTCTTCTCCTTCTTCTTCTTCTTCTTTTTCTCCTCCTTCTTCTTCTTTTTCTCCATCTCTTTCATTCACTACTCCACCCTCTAATCATCATCATCATCATCTTCTTCTTGTTCTTCTTCTATACTTTTTTTTTTCTTCTTCTTCTTCCTCTTCTTCTTCTTCTTCCTCTCCTTCTCTTTCATTCACTACTCCACCTTTTACTCCTTATCATCATCATCTTCTTCTTCTACTACTTCTTCTCCTTCTTCCTCTTCTTGTCCTCCTCCTTCTCCTTCTCTTACATTCACTACTCCACCTTCTACTCCTTATCATCATCATCATCATCATCTTCTTCTTCTACTACTACTTCTTCTCCTTCTTCTTCTTCTTCTTCTTCTTCTTCTCCTTATTCTCCTTCTTCTTGTCCTCCTTCTTCTCCTTCTCTTTCATTCACTACTTCACCTTCTACTCCTCATCATCATCATCATCACCATCATCATCATCATCATCTTCTTCTCCTACTTCTTCTTCTTCTTCTTCTTCTTCTTCTCCTTCTCTTTCATTCACTACTCCACCTTCTACTCCTTATCATCATCATCATCATCATCTTCTTCTACTACTATTTCTTCTCCTTCTTCTTCTTCTTCTTGTCCTCCTTCTTCTCCTTCTCTTCCATTCACTACTCCACCTTTCACTCCTTATCAATCATCATCTTCTTCTACTTCTTCTCCTTCTTCTTCTTGTCCTCCTTCTTCTCCTACTCTTTCATTCACTACTCCACCTTCTACTCCTCATCATCATCATCATTTTCTCGTCTTCTCCTTCTTCATCTTTTACTTCTCCTTCTCCCTCTCCTTCTTCATCTCTTTCTTCTCCTCACTCATTACTCCACCTCCTATCCCCCATTATCCTCTGTTTAATTATACTTTGCATCTGCAACAGTGAACCCATCTCTGTCTTAAACTGTAAAACACTGTAAACTACCAGACTTTTATAAACAAGCGTGCAGACTTACACCACGCCAAGATGTAAGCTCACCAAGTTGTAAACTTTCTAAAATGTAAACTTTTCAAAATGTCCGATTCTAACACACGGGCCACATTACCACTGATGTAAAACATCTGTGTCCAATAAAATCTGTTAAAAACATATCGTTAAGACAGTATTTTTGTCAATTAAACATTCTGGTGCTCCTCATGAACACACAACTTCTACATTGAAACTCATAAAATGTGTTCATCCACGAATGAAATATCAATATACAATGGTCTTCTAATACACCCACATAGATCCTAGGACAGAAAGAAAATTGGAAACAGAATGAACGATATGAAAGAAAGTGGCAAGAAACGTTGAAAGCTACGCGATTGTTGAAATGGAGTTGCAAAAGAAAATATAAAAACCTTGCCAAAAGGGTGTGAAGTAGCATAAAAAAAGGAAGAAGGCTAGTTTAAATACATGCGTTGTTTCTATCCAGATAGAATAGAATGTAATTACATTGTAGAAAGTAATTAGATACAAAATTACATTCAATACTCGATGTTTCTATTACAATCGACAACAAAACTGAGTATAAATATACATTCAAATGACAGGAGAGCATTTTTACTTTCCTTGCCCTATTACCATAGGTAAGGAAAGTATTGCTTTCCGAGAAAAATTAAGGTACCCCTATTTCTGAATTTCTATACTTTTCAAGGTCCCCTGAGTCCAAAAAAGTGGTTTTTGGGTATTGATCTGTATGTGTGTGTGTGTGTGTGTGTGTGTGTGGTGTGTGTGTGTGTGTGTGTGTGGTGTGTGTGTGTGTGGTGTGTGTGTGGTGTGTTGTGTGTGTGTGTGTGTGTGTGTGTGGTGTGTGTGTGTGTGTGTGTGTGTGTGTGTTGTGTGTGTGTGTGTGTGTGTGTGTATGTGTGTCTGTGTATTTTTTATCTCATCTCCCAATTGACGGAATGACTTGAAATTTGGAACTTAAGGTCCTTACACTATAAGTATCCGTGACGAACAATTTCGATCAAATGCGATTCAAGATGGCGGCTAAAATGGCGAAAATGTTGTCAAAAACAGGGTTTTTAGCGATGTTCTCGGAAATGGCTCCAACGATTTTGATGAAATTTATACCTAAAATAGGCATTGATAAGCTATATCAACTGCCACAAGTCCCATATCTGTAAAAATTTCTGGAGCTCCGCCCCATCTATGCAAAGTTTGATTTTAGATTTCCAATTATCAGGTCTCAGATGTAATTTAAACGAAAAATTTTGAGTGGAAAAGATTGAGCATGGAAATTTCTTCAATTAATGTCCAGTAACATTTTCACCTAAAATTGAAAATAAGCTTGAAATTTGAGAAAATATAATTATTCAATTGCAAACTATTGGCAATTTTTGATTCTATTAAACATTCACTATGAAGAGATAGCAGAGATCTCGTGTGTAACCAGCGTTATTGACCTGTCACACTACCTCCGTAAACAAATCCATAGTGCATTCGTGTGACGTCAGCACAGGTAGGGCTCCTACACCAATAAAAACACTAGCTGCTATAGATCAGCTGAAATCAACGAGTTTTTATTGGTGTAGGAGCCCTACCTGCGCTGACGTCACACGAATGCACTACGGCTTTGTTCACGGAGGTAGTGCCTGTCACCAGCTGGCTCAGATCTTTGACTTGAGATGCGCGTTTACAATAGCGTCAGGTGATCATTTTTCATAACGGCAAGGAAAGTTGTGTGATGCGCCACACTAGATTTTTTGATCTTTATTTCTTGACGAAATGAGGATTCTTATTGTTTCCCTTGTAACTACTTCATCGATTATCATTCTTAAACCAATTTTCAACTCAACAGGTCCATAATTATCATCATTAGCCCCTTCCCAGAAACATTAAAGCAACAGTTGGCTTACCTGCAAGGAGAGAAATAAAAAGGAAACCCAGACAAAATTGAGACAGCTGTATAATGGTGAAGTGTGCCCCAAAATCGAAAACAGTTTAAAAGACTGGAGTTGGAATTTTGGAGTTAGGGTGTCATATGAGTGACGTGTAACGGTTTAGGGGATGTCAAGAAAATAGGGGATACTTTAAGGGATGATGTAGTCCTGTCACAGTCAATCAATCAATCAGTCATCATCAATTATTCATTTATAAATACAATTATACAATAATCAATAATATTTATGGATCAAGGAAAGAGTCGGCTTTACACGTAGGATAGGAAAGTCATGTATGACAACACGATCACACGTCTGAATTACTGGACTGATTAACTCAAAATTATTCATGTAGGATTCTCAATTTTACCGTGGATGATTCTACGCTATTTTTAATTCTATAAGATTTTAGTATGTCAAGTTTTAATAAGATCTCGTGGACACTGTTTACCGACTAGTACATAATATAATAGAGGAAAGAAATAAGTATACACGTACGGATAGGAATTTCACGAATTTCATCATCACGTCTCAACTACTGGACAGATTAACTTGAAATTTGGATGTAGATTCAACGCGAATGGTTACAGGCCCTATTGAAATCCCTTAAGATCTCAGTAGGCAGTACGGTACTCAGTTGTCAGGTTTTCAATTAGATCCTTGCGGAGCACGGGTTACCTGCTAGTTTTTATAAACTCGTGATATTTTTGAACAATATTATAATGTTTTATCATGGATAGATATTACCATATCTTACCTAAAAGACGATATGAAGTTATATAGATGAACACTTCCTGTATCTCTCTGTATTTTTCATATTAATTTTGTAACCACATTTCAAAACCAGTGAAATTTTCAAAGGGGGACCCTGTAATATGTAAATGATAACATGAAAGTCGGAAAATCTAGAAGCGGAAAAATCAGGCCTGAGAATAGAAAACCTTCAAAAATCAACACGAGAAACCATGGAGGTTGGTTAACGGAAGTCAACCTTTCCTTTAATTTCCCTTCTTAAATTCTCTCCACACTTGTTCAACATTTGAACTTTTTAATTTTCCGGTCTGTAAGGGTCTTTACAAGAAATACAGGAACATTGTGGAGACTTTTAGAGAGAAAGAGAGAGAGACATTGAGAGGCTGGGAGAGCGAGAGAGATAGAGTGAAAGAACGAGAAGAAAGGGTGGGAGTGTGAAAAGAAGAGAGTGATTGGGTGAGAAGTGAGAGAGTGAGTGAGAAGGACTGCAAGAGAATAAAAGAGTAGAGTGACGAGATACTTCCTTCCTTACTTTGCGAAAAGTATTTACTCTTGTCACCCCATTTGACTCCACTGAGAGATAAAATACAAATGTTCTTGAGGTACAAAGATATAGTTCCGTTGTACCCTGATTCTTTGCTTTTCTCATTCTACCTTTGTTTTCCTTGTCTTTCCCTTCCCCTTACAATAGGTCTTTCTTTTTCCTCGCATTTTATGTGAGGTCCACGTTATACTCGTAATAGCAGTATTTGATTAACATTGGTGTTGCTATCCTTGTCTATCATTCAACAAAGCAGATAGCGCTATCTCTTTCTCGCTTTGCCCTGTTGCCAGGACGTCTTTCAGCAATGAAAAATTAATAACTTATTAACAAAATATTTCATCTTAACTATGAAAATTCACTAGTAGTTCTGTGACAGTAGACCTCACGCAGTATTCTCATCCACAAGTATCTGATTGAAACTATAGACCTTATGGAAATACAGCAATAGACTGGCTTCTCCACACATCTGTGTAATCACTTGTCAGCTGATTTATGATGATAATTTTACAGTCTGATTTTTACTCCAATATGGCGTATGAAGGAGACTCCTTCTTCTTTCATATTATCCTTGAAATGCAAAATTTCCAAAAACCTAGTATATACATCGACGCGCACTTAAAAAAGGAACATACCTGTCAAATTTCATGAAAATCTATTACCGCGTTTCGCCGTAAATGCGCAACATAAAAACATTCAAACATTTGAACATTTAAACATTAAGAGAAATGCCAAACCGTCGACTTGAATCTTAGACCTCACTTCGCTCGGTCAATTATGAAATAGTTGGAGCTGCTATGGAGTCTATCATTCAACAAAGCAGATAGCACTATTCTTTTCTAGCTCTGAAAAGTTATCAGATCGGTTTTCAGTAATGTAGAAATATGATTCATCAACAAAATATTCATTCTCAATTATGAAAATTATTGATAAATTATTGAAAAAATATGTTTTCTTGACGATTAGAATATTTATTATTATTTCAAGCCACAATGAACTGTTGAAATTACATAGGATATACCGGTATAAGCTATCCTCTATAAAAGTCAGTGGCAAGGCTGAGAATCGGCAACGTTGTTCTCCTATCTTTCCCCACTGCCATTATAACGTGGACCTCACTATAGTCCCTCTGTCATACTTCATCCCACTCCTTAATCTGTTTATTCCTATCTCTTTCCTCCTCTTCTTTTCATCATTGTTATAGCTTCTTCTTCTCCAGAAGGATAGGTAAAGGATAGTGCTATCTGCTTTGTCCAATGATAGACAAGGATGGCAAACAAGATGCTTGCATTAAAACTGAGACCTCAATATAACAAACCAATGTTTATAAGACGCTCACGTTGGAACGTGATTCGCTATGTTAATAAATACTAGTGATCTGATGAGAACTACAAATTAGATGCAGAGATTGATTGATTGATTGAGTACTTTATTTATGTAGATTTAAATATATACTGGCTCATACACTTATATACAATAGCTTACAATACAGCAAAATTATAGATTAATCTACATAATATAGACTAAGAAATTATTATTGACTGTATATGATATGGAAAAAGCAATTTGTGATAACTATAGATATATTGTTATGCATGTACATAAATTGGCGGAGCTTTGGACATATCAATGTCCATTCTTCGGAAAGAATATTCAAAATATCCTTCCCACTAACTCTCTAAAAAAGAGTTAGAGCGAGAGAGAGAGAGAGAGAATCTGTGAGAGTCAGTGTGTGTGAGAGGATGAAGAGAGTGAGAGAAAGATGAAGGAAATGAGTGGGGCACGGGAAAAGAGAGTGTGAGAATGTGTGTGAGAAAATGAAGAGAGAGTGAGTGAGACATATCAATGTCCATTCTTCGGGAAAGAGATTTTGAATATACTTCACGAAGAATGGACATTGATAACTTTGTCCATTCTTCGGGAAGTATATTCAAAATATCCTTCCCATCAACTCTCTACCAAAAGCGAGAAAGAGAAAGAGTGATGAGGGAGTAAACAAGACAAAGAGAAACACAAAAGGGATGATTGAGATAGGGAATAACACGCTATAGGGAATAACACGCTTGAAGGGACTGGCTACTGGTCAGTATATAAGGATAGGGAACACACCAAAGAGCGAGAAAGGGAATAAGTTCAGTGTATAGTGAGGTCTACGTTATAATGGCAGTGGAGAAAGATAGGAAAACAACGTTGCCGATCCTCTGTCTTGGCAATGTCTCCTATAGACGGTAGCTGATACAGGTTTATTGATGTAATATCAACTGTTCATTCTCGTTTAAAATAATCAATTATATTTAAACAAGAAATATTATAGAATATATAGAAGAATATTATATTAAGCAAGAAATTATATTTTTCAACGATTTCATAATGAATTTTCATGATTAAGAAGGAATATTTTGTCAATTAATTATTAATTCCACATTGTTGAAGGACGATCTGACAACAGAGCAAAGCGAGACAGAGATAGCGCTATCCACTTTGTTGAATGATAGCCAAGGATAGCAATACCATTGCTAATCAAACACTGCCATTATAACGTGGCCTCACTATAGGGATAGGGAACAGACCAAAGAGTGAGAAAGGGACTAAGGGAGAACGGTCAGTGTAGGGATGAAGTACACACCAAAGAGTTGGGGAGGGACATAGGGAGCTTGGTCAGTATAGGGAAGGACACAGCAAAGGGTAGAGGACTGAGGGCTCAATGTGTTTTATGCAAATCCTGGCACTATCAAAGAGCACCGAGGGTTGATTGCTTGTAATCAGGGAGGCAGCGAGAGATTTCCAAGGATTTGTAGGAGTGAGACCGTGTTGTAGAGAGAGAAAATGGGGATGTTTGTGTAGGAGAAAGAGAGATTTTGTGGGACAGTGAGAGAGAGTGAAGAGTTTGAAGTGTTTGTAAGTGTGTGAGAGATAGAGAGTGAGTGAAAGATTGATAAAGTACTTTATTCATGTAGATTACAACAATATATACTGGCTTATGCACTTATATACTAGTAGTTCTGTGAACAGTAGACCTCACGCAGTATTCTCATCCACAAGTAGCAGATTTCAACTGTTTTAAATGTTAACAAACTCAGTTCACGTTTGAATTTGTATTTCATATGATATAATTCATCCAGTTCCGTGATGATCTTTCTATCTGATGAAAATTATTTTTTTAGAATCAAAAATATTATAATTTCTCCAGCATTATTTAGTTCATTTGTTTATTTTTATTCACCTATAAAATTAGTTTTGTCGAATGTGAGAATATTGATACTGATGGGCACGCATTATAATACCATGACTGCAAAACAAAATATTGAAACCAAAGACCTTAAAGCTGCGATTAGACCAAATTTTTAAAAAATATGTTAACAGCTCAATCCTTTTAGATTATATAAGATTGAACATAACTTATCATACACATGATGAACATATGTGTTTGTCAACTTCCGTTCAATCTAATAGAATCTATAAGGATTGAGTTATAACCATTTTGTTAATAACTTTGGTGTAAACCCAGCTTAAAGATGCATACCTCTTTAATTTATTTGATTGAAAAATAGACCTTATACAAATACAGTAATAGAATGGCTTCTCCATACATCTATGCAATCACTTGTCAGCTGATTTAAGATGAATATTCTATAGTCTGATTTTTACTCCATATTGGCGTATGAAGGAGGCTCCTTTTCCTTTTATAGTATCCTTGAAATGCAAAATTTACAAAACCTTGTATATACGTCGACGCGCAATTCAAAAAGGAAAACATACTGTCAAATTAATGAAAATCTATTACCGCGTTCGCCGTAATGCGCAACATATGAATGTATAAACATTTAAACATTAAGTGAAATGCCAAACCGTCGACTTGAATCTTAGACCTCACTACGTTCGGTCAATTAGGTAAGATTTCTCTTATTTCTAAATTTAATTGGATTGCAATTTATTAAAATGTTTATACCAATTATGATCCTCTTTAATCTTCCAATTCTCTTTCTCTCTCATCTCCTATCTACGTCATTCTTCTCTCTCTCTCTCTCTTCATCCCCATCACTAATATCATTCACAAACTTCAATTGTCTTTCTTTCTCCTTCCTCATCGACATTCCTCTTCTTTTTTCTTCCACTATCATCAAAATTATCACATTAAATTGGGTAAGCTCCCTTAATTTAGAAGATTACAATATATTATGTTCACACACTAAAATCCACATCTTCCAATTCTCTCTCTAATTCTTCGTCTATTATTCTCTCTCTTTCTCCTTCATCACTTATCCCATTCAGCTGTCATAAATTTCTATATCCACCAGCTTCCGTTCAAATCTCAAAACCGCCCACCAAATCTATTAAAACAATGCCACGCTTCCTATATACATATATACACCTAATTGCACCACTTTGTATAGATATAGAGAGGCGGTCCAGATATAGTGAGGTCCACGTTATAATGGCAGTAGTAGAAGATAAGGGAACAACGTTGCCGAACCTCTGTCTTGTCAATGCATTCTATAAACGGTAGCTGATACAGGTTTATTGATGTAATATTAACTGTTCATTCTCGTTTAGATTAATCAATTATATTTTATTAAGCAAGAAATCATATTTTCCAATTGAATGAAAAAGACTAAGATATTGTCAAAAAACCACTGATTTATTGAAATTAGAAAGACCGGTTTCGGTTATTACACCATTGTCAATCTCTGATATTGAGTTTATCAGAGATTGACAATGGTGTAATAACCGAAACCGGTCTTTCTAATTTCAATAAATCAGTGGTTTTTTGACAATATCTTAGTCTTTTTCATTCAATATGAATAATTACCACAATATCAACTTCTCAACTACACAAAAGTAAAAATATTTTCCAATAGTTCCATAATGTATTTTCAAAATTAAGATGAAATATTTTGTTAATTAATCATTAATTCTACATTGTTAAAAGACCATCTGGCAACAGATCAAAGCTAGAAAGAGATAGCGCTATCCGCTTTGTTGAATGATAGACAAGGATAGCAATACCATTGCTAATCAAACACTGCCATTATAACGTGGACCTCACTATAGTGAAAAATACAAGTAATAAACATTGGTGTTGCTATCCTTGTCTATCATTCGTGAAATCAGATTATACTTTCTTGACAAAAAGAATAAAAAAGATCATTTCAAAAAAAGATTAACATTTTACATCAGATGCACTGGTATCAGCTATCCTCTGAAGGCAGTGACAAGGCAGGGAATCGTCTGTTATCTAGCTCCGCAATGTTGCTAGATCGTTCTTTAACAATGTAGAAGTATGATTAATTAACAACATATCCAACCTGAATTTAAAAAATTTATAATTCTATCATTGAAAAATATATCTCTTTGACGAATAAAAATGAATAGTTGATATTACATTAGATATACCGGTATCAGCCATCCACTGTAGTAGGCAGTGGCAACGCAGAGAATCGCCAACGCTGTTCTCCTTTCATTCTTCACTGCCATTATAACGTGGACCTCACTATAATTGAACCACTTTGTATCTATATATATAAAGTGGCGGTCTAGATTTATATAGATATAAATTGGCGGATATGGTGCCCCACTCACTTTAACCGCAACGTTGCTAGATCGTTTTTAAACAATGTAGAAATAGATTAATTAACAACATATCCAACTGAATAAGTATTTATAATTTTATCATTGAAAAATATATTTTTTTGAGGAATAAATATAATATTAACCGTTTACCTATTTTAATCGAAACCGAATAGTTATATTATACCGATATCCGGTATCAGCCATCCTCTGTAGAAGGCAGTGGCAAGGCAGGGAATCGTCAACGCTGTTCTCCTTTCTTTCTCCACTGCCATTACAACGTGGACCTCACTATAATTGAACCACTTTGTATCTATATATATAAAGTGGCGGTCTAGATTTATATAGATATAAATTGGCGGATATGGTGCCCCACTCACTTTAAACCGCAACGTTGCTAGATCGTTTTTAAACAATGTAGAAATATGATTAATTAACAACATATCCAACCTGAATTAAGTATTTATAATTTTATCATTGAAAAATATATTTTTTTGAGGAATAAATATAATATTAACCGTTTACCTATTTTAATCGAAAACGAATAGTTAATATTATATCAGATATTCCGGTATCAGCCATCCTCTGTAGAAGGCAGTGGCAAGGCAGGGAATCGTCAACGCTGTTCTCCTTTCTTTCTCCACTGCCATTACAACGTGGACCTCACTATAATTGAACCACTTTGTATCTATATAAAGTGGCGGTCTAGATTTATATAGATATAAATTGGCGGATATGGTGCCCTATTCACTTTAAAATGTCAGTATATAGTTGAATGAGAGGTAATTAGGTTATCTATGAGAAATGATGACAGTTTTAAAGAGAATCTTCATGGAAGCCTTGACTTGCAACTTCCTTAGTACGGTTAAAAAAAGATTCAAGATGTTGGTTGCTATGACAACGGAAGAACGCTGATTTATTGTTGTCGGAACTATTGAGCTTTTGAATGAAATTATGATAGTGAATGCCTAGGACCTTTAAGGAGATAAATTCCAAGTTTTGTTGCAATCCATCCAGTAGTTTTTCAGAAATCGTGATCAGTGAGTGAGTAAAGAATTTTATAAGTATAAATAGATTCTGTAGCTCCTTTCATTAATAAATTGATATTTCATTGGACACTGCTGCTTTTATTAGAGCAATTCCCTGGAATATAGATATACAGAGTGTCTCACCAAGGTTGTAACAGCCGTTGACCATAGACTCTACTCGACATTTCTGACAAAAAATGTTCAGTAAACTTTTTTCCTATCGACCTTAGTTTTCGAGATATATAGATTTTTCGATATTTCAGAATGTGCTCACTTCCGATCATTAAATACTCAATTACTCGAAAACTACTGGTCTAATTCCAATTTCAAGGGTATTGTTGAAAAAAGAAAAACATTTCAAACAAGATTGATGTAATTTTATCTGTTGTTAGATATTTTGTAGTTTTTTAGTAGGGCTTACACTTGAAAAAATGCTATTCTTCAAATTTAAACTCAAATTTCAAACCGATTTTTCTCAATTTTGCTCCGGGTATTTATAGAGGTTTCAAAATTTCAAAAACTTCTCCATTTCATATGCTTTCGAATGAGTATAAATTCGGAAAGTTAAGTTCCATGATAAAGTGTTCAAAACCGCTAATATATCTGGGATGAACACCTTCAAAATGAGGTAATATCTAATAACAAATAAAATTACATTGATCTTGTTTGAAATGTTTTTCTCTTCCCAACAATACCCGAAATTGAAATTCGACCAGTAGTTTTCGAGTTATGGATTATTTAATGACCGGAAGTAGGCATATTCTAAAAATATCGAAAACTACTCGAAAACCATCGATATATCTCGAAAACTAAGGTCGATAGGAAAAAGTTTACTGTACAGTTTTTGTGAGAAATGTTGTGGAGAATCTATGGTCAACGGCTGTTACAACCTTGGTGGGACACCATGTATAAATAAATAAATAATATATATATTATAATATAATATATATATTTTTCATTACAATACTAATGACTGATGCTATTACATTGGTAGATAGAATGATAATGTAGTCCTTGTGCTATTTTTCTTCTAAATTTGAAAGGGAATCACACAGTCCAAGATAAGGTTAGAATGTCACGTGTACATTTTCTATACAATTTCAGTCCAGAATGAACATGGAAATTATACATTTTGGATTAAGATGGCTCAATTTATATGAATGCTGCAGATAATGAAGAAAATGGTTACTCACTTGATTTGGATCGTGGTTCTCTGGGTCCATCCACAGTCACTTTGATTGCTTTAGTGTACGATGCCACTTGGAAAGGCGTCGAACTTATCACTATGCTCAGTGAAAAGCTTTTCCCTGTAAAAATAGAACAAATCGTAAGGAAAAAATCAACAAAAATTAGAGGATAAATCATGTAATAGTCATGAAATGTTGACTGAACAACAATTATATTTACAAATCAAAATTCACAAACACAAATTTCCCTGCAAAGAGAGAAGAAATCATTAAAGAAATAAAGAAGAATCTGAGGATGAATGATGTAACCCAATAATCATGAAAATTTGACTGAATTTTCGCACCTTGAGCAGAGAATGAGATTTTTCCGGCTCGAAATCGGTTTTCAAGTCCGAGGCCGTAGGCCGAGGACTAGAAAAGATTGAGAGCCGGAAAAACATTTTGCGAACGCTATTTTTCGCCACACACAGAAATAAACAATATATATATGAGAATAGTTGTTTACTAAGCACTTCCGAAAGAAGAAGTGGAAGGTGACAGCTCTAGCAAATCTGAGGTAATCTGAATATCAGGAAATTGTCCAAGTATTTTATTTTTTATTCTGATTTGTCTAAATAACCTAAAGATGATGTTTAATTATGTGGGAGGTTGAGTTATACTTTTTATTCTTTCAAATGACAATAAGATGATATTATAAATGTATTAATTATTGAATAATGAACACAAATAATGAAAAGTTTTCTGATCAGCTGTTTTTTGATCACCTTTCTTAGTTCCATGTTAGCGGCTGGAAAAAGTACTCTTTCCGGCCTAGGCCGGAAAGAAACCTGTTCTGACGTCAGACGAGAGTCGTCTGTAAACAATGTCTTTGAGATCTACGTCGGGACTGGAAAACAGCAGCTTTCTGTGCAGTGTGGCGAAAAACATTTTTCAATAATGAAAAAAATCTCAACTATAGCAGAGAAGAAGGAACCCTAGATCCCTTCAAGAAGAAACAGAAAATTTTCTACTCAGTTATGAATAGCTACTATGGAAATGGTAGTTGAAGATCCTACTACTATTAAATAGACTTCAACAACCTTGAACCTCCGTGAAAGAGTTGTCGGCTGATACATCAAACAATAATGGACTTGGGATCTCTCTTTCTACTGGTGAAATATCACCACAATAAACAGATTTAAATTTAGCTGAACCTTTTAAGAGAGAAACACTCGCCAGCTCTCTAGAGAGAGGATAGAACTCCCCAGAGAGCGGTTTCAGGTCTCTCTGCTATCATACAAAACTCTCTGGCTTAGTATCTTCTCTATCTCTTTTCCATCCTTCTCTCACTCTCTCTCTCTCTTTCTCTCTCTCTCTTTCTCTCTATCTCTCTCTGTCGGTCTCTCTCTCGATCTCTCCATATCTCTCACTCACTTAGTCTCTTCTCACTCACTCACTCTCTCTCTCTTTACCCGGTCGTGTGTTGATGGAAAGGATATTATTTTATATCCTTTTCTAAAGAATCGACAATTATTTGTTGAAACACCGCCGATTTATGAAGTTACATCACAATTCTATATTAACGTTATTCTAATAATTAGAATAACGTTAATATAATGCAAATGATTCAACGAATTTTACAAAGTATAGATAGTTGATCAATGAGAATAAAGATTATAATAATTGTATTAATAAAGATTATAATAATGGTATTTAATCTTTATTCTCTTGATTAATTATCAATACTTTGTAAAATTCTTTGAATCATTTGCATTACCGTCATTCAATGTAAATTAGTGTATAAGTCAGTAAATATTGTAACATACATAAATAAAGAAATCCAATCTAATCTAATTTTAACTCTCAGCTCTCATACCAATTCTCTCTCACTCACTATTTCCCTCCCTCACAATCTCTCTCACGCCCTCTCGCTTTCTCCCTCTATCTCATTCTCTCTCTTTCTCTCTCACTCACTCTCTCTCAGCTCTAAAAGCATTACATGCATTAATGTGGCGTCTATACGTGAGTCCCCCTTTCCAAATGAGTGATTCTAAAACACATAAATATTTAGTACACTTTTCAATAGCGGTGCTGATGGTGTAAGAGAGATGGGGCATTATGGAAGGTTGTTATGGAGAGAGAGAGGAGTGAGTGAGAAGAAGGAGAGATATGGAACACTCTTCAAAACTATATTTTGAGAGTAAACTACAGCTGCTCTCATACAGAGAGAGCAACGAAACGACAACTCTGTGGCAACTGCAGAAGATCCAAGACTTTCCTCACTTTTTATGAGGATATCACCTCATGAAGAAGTCTCGAATAAAAGACAAGTTAGTAGCCTATCTACTTCAAGAACCAATAAGTAAAAATATGGTGTGGCGCACTCACACAACTTTCCTTGCCGTTATGAAAATTGATCACCTGACGCTAGTGTTCACGCGCATCTCAAGTCTACTATTCAAAGATTTGAGCCAGCTGTGACAGGGCAATAACGCTGGAGACACACGAGGTCTGCTATCTCTTCATAGTGAATCATTTAATAGAATCAACAGTTGCCAACAGTTTGCAATTGGATAATCAAATTTTCTCGAATTTCGAGCTTATTTTCAATTTTGGGTGAAAATGTTACTGAACATCAATTGTAGAGATTTTCATGCTCAATCTTTTCCATGTGAAATTTTTTGTTTAAATTGTATATGAAGCCTGATAATTGGAAATCTAAAATCAAACTTTGCATAGAAGATGGGGCGGAGCTCCTCAAATTTTTACAGATATGGGACTTGTGACAGTTGCTTGATCCCATCAATGACATTTTTAGGTATGAATTTGATCAAAATCGATGGAGCCGTTTTCGAGAAAATCGCGAAAAACCCTGTTTTTGACAACATTTTCGCCGCCATCTTGGATTGCATTTGATCGATCGATTTGATCGAAGTCATTTCGTTAACTGGGAGATGAGATATCGTGTACACAGACGCACATACCCTCATACACACACACACACACACACACACACAGACCAATACCCAAAGACCACTTTTTTAGACTCAGGGACCTTGAAACGTTAGAATTTAGAAATTGGGGTACCTTAATTATTTCGGAAAGCAATACTTTCCTTACCTATGGTAATAGG